>NC_048238.1:94704457-94737094 GCF_002007445.2 Ailuropoda melanoleuca | reverse complement strand
TGGGGGCCGCGGGGCGGGGAGGGGGGGCCGGGGGGAGTGCAGGGATCGTCGCCTCCGTCCAGGAGTCCCCGTGCGCGTGTCTCTCGCCTTGTCATTTTACACCCCACAGCGGCGACTCGGAGCAGGGTTGCACGTCCCAGCCATGAAGTTCTGTAGGTGGGGCGGGCTTTAATTTGCTTATATCTAATGATTTCAGGAGCCTCGCTTTAAAATGGCGGCATTCAGTACGCACCCCTGCTAAAGGCTCTCCCGGCACCGGGGCCACCTCGCGCAGCGCTGCTTTTGCTTCTGCCGCTAACAGATGGCATGTGTCGCTGTCGCTGCCGCTGCCCCCGCCGCTGCCGCTGAGAGCAGGACCCCTTAGCCCCCGGGTTTGCGCTAGCAGCATAAGGTAAGGCTGGAGATAGGTTGGGATTTGTGAGAGTGGCTGCCTTCCTAAGACGCCACCGAAGGCAAACGCCTTTTAAACTTTAGTTTTCCAAGTGGCAAGTAGAAGGAAAAGTAATCCTGCAACTTTGTTGCAATTTTAGGGCTTTGATCTTTCCTCTTCTTCCTGTTCTTCCGTCTTTCTTTTTTTGTCTACTTTCTTTTTCCTCCGTGTTCTTCTTCCTTTATGTGTGTGTGTGTGTGTGTGTGTGTGTGTAATTTAAAGGAATTTCTTGCGTGGCATATCCTCAGCAAGTGCTTTTAACAACGAATGCCCCCATGTTCATGCGAGATCGTGAGCAGTACCACAGCTTCCTTGAAGAGCGGTGTCTTCTCCCGCTCTGGATCGACACATTTGGCAACTTGCTTTTACTACCCGCATTTGAAGGGCGTGAGGCTAGATCTTAGGAGACTGTTAAAAAGGTAACTTTATTTTTAGCATTCACACAGTCAGCTTTTATGGTAAGGAAACGCCATTAAATCAAGAGGAGGCTCGAAACTTAACATTTGGGTGATTCATTTGTGTAGTGTTAACATTACTGTAGTGGACCTACTGTGTGCTTTTCTGACTGCTGTCTATTAATTGATATGTATAGATACAACAGTGAGGGTGAATTTATTGTATTGCCGTAATTAAGGTAGTGTGTTTTAGAGGAGTTCTTTTTTCCTAGATGTTCCTGAATTGCTTAATTGAGCACGGATCTCCACCTACGGGATAAAGCCTATGATTAGGAGCTGGTATCCTATCTCTACACATGTATTAACTTCGTGGGAAAGTATCCATTAAAACAAAATTATTACAAGATTTAATTTTGAAATGACTGCTAATTTTTCACTGTGTTGACTCCCCGCTTTGATCGATAAGTCTGGGTAATTACTGATGTAATGGTTGGAAAGCGGACTCTTTGAAACGGCAGTACAAGTGACTAGGCATCCTTAATACAATTCATCCGAGGTTATTTTTTCCCCCTCTGATAAAAGGCATATTGACAACGAGGCTTACTTTACCAGAGACCTCAGATTTTTCTGATTATATTCATATTTCATATTCTCTTTTTTGCCTATGCAGATGTTTAAATACTTTTTAAAAGTTGTTTAAAAAAATTTTTTCCCAATATGCAGTACCTTTGAGGGATGCCCTGATGTTCACTAAACATAGTGTAAAAGGGCTTTTGCCCCTAGCCAGCTGACATTATTCTGCCTCTGTCTACTTTTTACTTCTCCCCCAAGCAAGAGAAGCCACTTGGCTGATAGGCTCTCTTGCTATTAAATTTAGCAAGCTTCGGGGAGGGGGTGAAAGAGATTGTTTTGCACCTATTAAAGAAGGGTGCAGTTTTCCTGCCCAGGTGCTGCAGAGTGCCTAGAAAGGTAGAAGTGAGCCGTTTACAGTGGAATTTACTATATAATAAATTTTGCATCAGTGTTTCCAGATCATTGTTCGGAGAAGTGTGTGGGGGATTCATTGCTTCACATCCAAAAGGAGAGCTCCTACAGGCAGAGCGAATAGATAACCTGCATCCTACATCCTTGCCCGGGGAAGGGGGTGGAGGGTGACCAAAACCGACTTATCCCATCTTTAGTGCTTAGAGACTTAGAGCCCAGTTCAGCAAACTTGGCCTCCTGATGTGCTGCCTTCTTGCTGAATGACTTTGGACCAAGCGCATCCCTTAAAAAAAAAAAAAGTGAAAACACTAAACCTTGGGGCCAGAATAGACAAGCTAAACCAGTGTCAGTTAGCTAAAACTAGAATAGACAAGCTAAACATTTTGCCAGTTAGCATTCTGCAGCTCTATATAGTGATGAGATTGGAGACCTTGCATGAAAACATCGGTGGAAGGGGTTTGCCAGAAAAAAAATATTTTGAGGGCGAATTGATATAGTGCGAGGCTGGAGGTGGTGACTGCATGGTTTGCTCTACTTCTGAGAGCTGCTTCATTTCTCTAATTTCCTTTGCTGCTTTAAGCGCTCCTAATGATTCCCAGGACTACTATAAAGTACCTTTTTTTCTCCTCAACTGTCCACTGCAGGCATTTCGTAACAGCTGCTTTTCCAGGGGGATAAAACGTATGAGTATGAGCTGGTACCCAAAGCATCTTTGGTGTTCCCTTGCGCCCACCCTTTACCTAAGCAAAGCCTCGCACAGAGCAGCTACTTGGGAGATACTGAATCAAAAAGAAGAATGAATCATTTGTAAACTCACAAAAGAGCAGATTTCATGGCCAGCTTTTAATTGCGACAGCCCATTCTGGGGTACTTGCAGGAACCGAAACATTTAAAGTAGATGAGAAGGCATGCTCTCCTAATTGTCTGCGTTCTGTTTGCTTCTCACTGAAATGCTAGGCTCTGGTGTAGTTCATTTTTCTGATCAGTAGGTGCTTGATGATCTGCCCAGCTCTACAGTGTGAGAAAGTAACCACAACAGCTTGGGGGGGGCTGGAGAGGTTTTGTCTTTTGAGGCTGTGCGGCACTGCACGTGGTGAAATAGGGACAGTCTCTGGGCTGCTGTGCAGATGCTGACAATATAGTTTGAAGTACAATTTTGTTCTCTACCCAGCTGTCTTTAGATGTGAGACGGAGGGGATAGGAGGAAGGGGGTGAGGGGCCATCAAGTGACGAAGGTTTTCGTTCCTAAAATCCTGCAGTTCTCCTACTTACTAGCACAATAAATTCAGGAAGGGGACGGGATTTTGCTGTTTGGAAATAAATAATGTTGGCTGATAGGGTGGCCAACAGGGTTTGGGGCACAGCAGACAAGAATAAGTTACAATACATGTTTGACAAGTAATCTGATCGTGTAATTAAAGGTGGATAATGGTCACTGCCATGTTAAGACTATCAAGTGTCTGAAAGAGCACAAGGCTGCGGTCACCTTTACTTCTTCAAGTTTCTATCATGCGTGCTGTTGCGTTTTCTTAAACGATGTCTCATAGGCTGAACAGATGGATTCCCTCCCACCCCGTTCTCAGTGTATGTGATGTCACAAAACAGAAATCAGAAGTTGTGTTTTTTTGTGTGAGCTCTTTCTGCCTCTCCTGAGGTGTGTGATACAGTTGTCACTTTGAAAATAGAAAGAAATTTGTACCTCAGATAAAACGAGGTGGCAATTTTTTTTTCTCTAGGAGAATAAACTGTGTTTGGGAGCAAAGAGTTTAATTTTAATTACCAACCAAACAGCAAACACAAATTATGACCAGAAAGAAAGCAATTAGATCTGTATTTATGTGGGCTTTCAGATCTTAAGGAAACCAGATGGTTCCAAGGCACCCAGCTCTTCCTGAATGGTTCTATATCGCCTCAAAACAGCCAGATGACAGTGTTGGAAAGACAACTTTGAGGATTAGGATAAATAAGGTATCTATTACATTATCAAGTGTTCATGACATCCATGTGACCTAAAAGGGATCAGATAGGTATTTTCCCCCCCAGCTCATTCTAGTAACAACATAGTATCAATCCATCATTTATTTCTGCTTCGTATTAAATGGAGTGGCAGTGTTTTTAAAAAGATTGGTGGGAAGCATAATGCAGTCTGGAAAGAGGGACCTCATTTTTAGGTGAGAGATTAAGGTATTCCCAAGTGGTCTGGACACATCCACAGAAGCGCACATATGCGTGCGTACACAAATTAGTCGTCACTTTGGAACAATTTATACAGCTATGCATTGCTTTCTGCCTGAAGGATTATGGGAAAATACCTATTCAATTCCAGGCAGTTAACTTTTGGAAAAAGGATACTCAAGAGGAAGGAAGAATGAAAGGAAGCTTGATTTAAACGCACACGTGTGTGTGTGTGTGTGTGTGTGTGTGTGTGTGTGTGTGTGTCTGTGGTGTATGTATGTATGTGAATATAGTATATGTATATATCCACATGTATATTCACATGCATATGTATATGACACACATGTATTTTCTCCATCTGTATGTACATGATGCTTTTTAAGAAACTCAAGCATAGTCACCCCAGGACTCGATAACAGCCGTGAGAACAAAGTGTTAAGGGGAAGAAAGGAGCCTGGTTAGAGATTTAGGAATCAATTAGGCACGCTTGTTAAGTACTATGTCCACCCTCAAGGCCTACTTCCATCAGTGCTAAGTTGGCTGATGAGTAGGAGTGATTTGTTTCCCATTTTAAGCAGGAGTTTGTTTTATGCCTACGTGGCGGGTAAACCTAAGGGGCCCAGGAAGAAAGGGCCTCCAATTGAGAAAGGCAGTCTGGAAAGAAATGCGGGGGATTGGTGCTAGAAACTTCCGACAGGCTATTTGATCTCGTGAGGCCACCGGAGCGTCCTAGAGCCTGGCGGTTTGCTGGCTCTTCTTTTCCACTTTGGATCATTCAGATTGCCTCCAAATTGTCCTCATCAGATTCTTTGCATCCCCTGCACTTGGTGTGGAAGTTTGAGAAATGTTTCTTCGGGCTTATTCGGGGTCCCTGAATGTCCAAGTCACTCATTAGGCAGGTGGCTGGGTCTTCCGACCTCTCATCCTCAGTGCCTGGCACGTAGAAGGCTCTCCATAAAAGTTCGTTAAATAGGCGGAAGTGTGGCTTAGTCTTTCTAACTTGTCCTTAGATTTTTATGAACACCTTTCCTGTGATGTCAGGTAGCAGTATCTCTATCTTTAGTGTCCCCCTGGAGTGGGTTCAGGGCTGAGTCCTCGCAGAATGGCCTACAAGCCAGCTGCTGTGTTTTTGCCACGTGCAGTTGTATTTACTGTGCCCGCCTCCCGTCCCTGGGAAATCAGTCTTCAACAAAAAGTTCTATAGAAATAGTTCTGCAAACTGTTGCACCAGATTAAAAAAAACAAAACAAAACACCACACACACACACACACACTCTCACACACAATGAGAAACACTGGGACTCGGACGCCTCGTGCCATGCGTCGTTTAGAAAGTGATGAAGTCACAGACAAAAACCAAAAGGACCCTGAGAGCTGTCTCATTTGCAGTTAAACATGGATTGCCCATTTGGAGATGAAATTTGCGTAGGTTTTTATTTACCAAGACACAGGTATGAATAGCGCCTCTTTTTACTGGATCCAAAAAGCACAGTCCACGCGGTACAAGAGACAAGAGCTGCCGTTTCAGATCTCCCACAATCAGCTTTTGCGGTCTCCCCTTATGTGGCAGTATGAAGAGACCAAACAAGGGGTTAGGGTTTTTTTTTGAGGGGGGGTGGCCTGTTAGAAAAAAAAAAAAGAGCGAGTAAAAGAACCAGAGAGCTTGCATTTCACCTTTTGTCTTGCAGTCTTCAACCTTCATGAGGGAAAACAAAACAGTGCAAAACAAAAGCACTGTGTATAATATTAGCTTGGACATATTTCCTTTAATATAATTCCTATTTTGCTCTTTACAAATCGAGACAGTGAGGTGGTCACATGCTGTTAAGGTGGCTGCTTTATTACGGTGAGGTTCAGGCACCATATGATGCTTTTTCTGAGTTGCTAAAAAAACATATGGAGACACATTCAGCGAGACCCATGGCACAGTGGAGATTGCCTTTGTCCTCCAAAAAGTTGGCGTTCAAGCGATGATCCAGTCGTGGGTGCTGTTTTGTTAACACGCACAGTGATGTTTGTCAAAATGCTTGCTGTCTGTGATGGATGAGGAGCCCGAAGAAGAGGCCTGTATTCTTTTCCAAAGTGATTTTGAGAACAATTTAAACTCCTACCTCGTTTATGTGAGCATTTTTCCTAAGTAATTGTATAGCACGAGGAAAGACCTTCTTAGCTCACCCAGAAGTATGAAGTGGAAAAATTGTACACATGATAAGCTCACATTTTAGGTCTAAGGGCTTCCAAATGCAGAAAACGGGGTGGGGGTGGGGGTGCCAAGATAACCTGAGCTGTTTCATGGATGCCTGTGGCAGTGGCCTCAGGTAGAGAGAGCTTCCTGAGAGCCTGGGTCTGGGCTCTGATTGACAGGCACCCCAAGAGAGGGCCTTTTTGAGAAACACCTTAGGTTTGGGGGAGGCACTTTTGCCTAGACAACGTGCTGCCTTGCTACCATGTATGAATCCTCTTTCTCAGAGAGAGAAACCTGGTTTGGCTGGGGGATTCATTTGCACATACTGAGAGCCTCAGCATAGTGATAATAGGAGGGCAAAATGCTTTTACTTTCTGGCTAAAACTCCCCTTCCAAAACTCCTTTGTATTGAGAAGTTGACAGGCTGGAACAATGTGGCATAGGGCTTGGCATTTCACACTGCTGGAAAAAGACAAGAATACCTCCACGTGTGGCAAAAAGTGTGATGATGATGACAATAGTAATAAAAGGATCTAAAATATGATTCCCTTGGAAAGCTGTCATCCGAGCACGCGTTTTGAAGTCGCATTGTGGGATGGTGAGAGAGAGAGCCGGGGCAGAGAAACCAACTCTAACAAGTGAGTTCCCCTTCTCTGGGATGCTGGAGTCCACAGTCCTCTCCCTTACTAATAAAATAGTGCTGCTGGGAATTGATCTTAAATGAACAGGAAACGATGAGGCTAGCTAATGTCCAGTTTCAGAGGCTTCTTTTACTAATACAGCCCATTCCTGTAGTCCTTAGAATGCACGTGTTCAAGCGACTGGCCGTGTGATCTGTGCTAAGTAAATTGGGGGGGTGCTGTAAAAGTCACATTTTTTTCCACTGTCAAGCCTCCTCCTCGCCTTCTGTCTATCCCCAAAGAAATTTCCATATTTTTAGCTATCGAAGAAAGCAGTTCAGACAGAGATGCTCAGAATCGGTGACCAGCAATGACAGGAAATGCTGGTTGTGCCCCCATTCTCCTTCGTGACTTTGTGAGACCACAGCTGGCTGATTTGCTTACAGCTTCCTGTTTGGGGGCTCTTTGGGTCAAAAGTAGCAGTGCTTTCCATATAGATTTTTTTTTTTTTTTGCTTTATTCTGTAAGGCCACAATAAATCTGTCACTGGACTGCATGTTTTGTATATTTTATGGACTGTATCATGTGGTTTGAGTTTAATTTGGAAGGCAGTGCTTTTATAATCAAGAGTCCCCCCCACACACACGTGCAGCTTTAGGGTCTGGGATTGCACGGGGCCTTCGAAAGTTTATAGCTCTATTTACACAATAGTGATTGCCGAGGAGGGCATTTCCTGCCAGTTAATGACCGGTTGGAAAGGCCAAAAGTCCAAATCCAGGAGGAGAGGACTATTCATTAAATGCCACGGAGGGACCAAGGCTCTTTTATCAGGAGGTGGTGAGGAGAAAGTGAAACCACATTCTGCCTTTTGAAGAGCTCAGAGCAGCGTGGGCAGCGCCTCATGTGGATCCGGGCTTCGTGGTATGGGCAACGGAGCCGCTTTTCAGGACAGGAACCAACGAACTGGCCCACAGGTTGCCAAATCAAGCCTCGGGTGGGTAGGGCATTTCGTTTTGGGTGACGACCCAGTGGAGAAGGGACAAATAAGAGGAGGGCCCCAAACTGGCCCACGTATTTATTCATAACTGTGGGGAAATGCTCAACCTGTAAGATCACATGATGGACTTTCCTAGTTGGTTGAATAGCTGATCGTTGCTAAAGTGGACGAGAACTTGGGGATGGAAGGAATGATCTCTTTTCAAGGTCAGTTTCACAGGACACCAATATTCCATTTTGATTCCCTGATAATGAGGGTAAATAAAGTGCACTAGGCACTTTGCCTTTTGTGGAAGTACCTATGAGGGTGAGGGCCGTAATATTAACCGTTTAACCTAAGACATTCCCAGGAAACAGTTGTGTCCCCAGTATAATTCTTGCCTGCTGTAAAGCAGCTGAGGTGTGAAGAGTTTGGCATTGATTTAGAGCAAAAACAGAGTCAGACCGATATTAGGTTCACATCCAGGAATTCCGGACTTCCTGGCTTGTCCTTCACTCCCTTAGTTTCCTAAGCCTTCAATTTGCCAAAATGTTAAATGTTCATGAAAGATAAACATCTGTTCCCAGTTCTTTAGTAGACACCGCCACACGAGGGAGGTTGTGTGACACCCCCCACTCCTGAACATAGCTTGATCCTTTACCTTGAAATTTTAATTTCTTTCATATCTTCCACATTGTGAGGGGAGTGCAAGGGGTGGGCTGGACCTCTAAAATAGAGGCGGTCATTACAGGCCAGACACCTGGCTTTCTTCATGGGATTGGGTAATCTGTCACTTGCACAACAAACCAAATATTAAGTTTCATTTTTGAATCTGGCAAATGTCGTTATATACTTTTTTAAATATCCAGTAATCCAAGGATTTCTGGTCATTACCAGTTCACAAAATGAAAGAGTTTTCTGAAGTTTAAAACACTCTACAAATGAACTGTATACCCATTACCGTTGTTGCTATTAGATGAGACCTCGAGGAGATTTATAAACAGAGTGACTGGATGAGCTACAAAACATATATTTTTTTTAAATGCGATTTTATTTTTTGAACAGTCGCGAGTTCGAATGTTAAGATACACTAAAATTTCGCGAGCTCAGGTTAAAGACAATATTCTGGTTTACAAAATGTTTCAGACTAAGAACAAACAAGATTTTTCTAAGTAGATGTTCTATTGGCCTGAAAATTAACCCTCGTTTATAATTAGCACAGCTGCATTTAAATAATGATCCAAAAAACGTTAGAAGTATCTTGTTCTAAGAGATTACATACGTACCCTTCCATCTTGACATTATTATTTTGTTTAGCAGACTCTTTATAGGTTATTCAAAAATATGTTTCAAGGTGGCTCAGGTAACTATCACAGTCTGTCCTGGTGGCATCAAAGTTAACAGAGATTTACCCTATTTATGGAGTCAATGTTACCTCGTGGTATGGAAAAAGTCTATTCGTTCTATCATCGTAGTTTTTAAGTGGTAGGCAACAACTCGTTAACGCATGATGAAATCCATTTAGTAGGTTGTGACTAGCACTGTTTTAAACAAAATGGAATAAAATAGTGAGAAAACATCAGAATATATCATGTAGGAAGGTTAGATATTTTTGGTGAGAATTTTTCAGATCTAGACACATACGTACTTAGGATGTGAAATGTGTTTCTTACTATTTGTTGCTGGCAGTGCTTTCTTTAGTGGATGTTATTTCAAACTGGGTCAGTAATGTTTCGTCGTCTGTTTTTGAGGGGAAGGTGGTCAAGGGATGCCGGGGACTAGGGTGCTGACATATTGAGCAAGGTTAGTTAAGCACCTCGACAGTCAAGTGTCTGTTTTTCAAACTGAGAAGTGAGACGTACTGCCATCGGAATGCTATGAGGTTTAATGTCTATGGTATTCTGTAATCCTGAAGAGATGCACTTTTTAAGTATTACGTATTTACTGACTGGTATTGCTAAAACATGAGACACAGAAAAGGCAAAAGAGGACATCTTAGGAAAAAAAAAACACTAAAAATCTTGGGATAGTTGGACCTGAGTTGCTTCTAGCAGGGAAGGAATGGTCAAGAAAATTTAAATGTAGGGAAAAGCCCACCTTATTTTAGGATGAGTTAAATGTATGTTACAAGAGTTCAAAAATTGCTTTTGAATTTTTAGAAATCGAAAACGGTCCTATCCAGAGAAAACATATTTGCAAGAAGAAAGCTGATTTTTAAACAAATATAAATGTACGCGTTTACCAAGTATTGGAAGAAAACCTGAGCGCGGTTGTTTTTTCTGCAGCGAACAAAGGCACACATTAAATGAATTTGAAAATTGTGGATGGGAGGCAGAAGCCGAGCGTCTGTTAAATATACCTAGGATATTGATGCGAATGATTATACAAATAGAGAAGACAATAGCCACCTAGGCTTTCTCGTTACTATTTTATACTAATGAGAATTAAGCCCAATAGTAGAAAAGAAGAAAAAGATTTACTCACAGGAAGTATTAAGAGATTGGAAATACCCTTAGAAGCCTGGACAATTTCTACATATTCCTTTGACTTAAATAATTGTCAGAGGAGAGGAAAATATTGCCTTCTGGGGCTCTTGGCATCTCCAGTTGGATCCTAAGGATTTTTTGGCTTCGCTCCACACACACCCCCCCACCCCGCCCTCAGTTGCCTCCCAGTGTCACTAAATCTTACTGCTGCTTTCTCAACTCTGAGAATTTGAAATAAAATTAGGCTTTTCATTAGAGACATTTAAATGTTAAACTTAAGTTACCGCACTGAAAATAAAATACAATCTCAGTTCTAATGAGTTGGTAACTAAATTCTGTCATTGTAAATGAGTTCTCCCTCTTCAGATACACCCTATTTCAAACTTAAGAATAGAAAAAGACTTACACAGCTAATGGTTGTGTAATTAGCGATCAATTAATGAAATGAGATGTAAAACAAATTAAGCACAATAATAAAGTGTTACTCCATCACACCCCGCCAAAAAAACCCCACCAAAAAACCTGGTTACATACGTTACTGTATTAACGATGAGAAAAACGAACACGCACTGATGGGTGAACCTGCAGACCTTTCCAGATCCTGGGAGTGACAGCTTTTAGCGGTTTCTCATTCTGTTCATTAAGGCTCTTTAGAAAGCGTCACTATGTGTGTTTTTAGGCTGGAGGATAACTTTGCTTACAGCATTGACTGCACCATAAACAACATTTACAGAGTAGCATAGAGTAGGTGTAATAAGGCGTGGGCATTTAGAGCGTGAGTTAGTCAGGATTTCCAGCTGCAGTAAGCATATGGTTGGTTGTGTGTTTTAGGCAAACAAAATCAGTCATTGGTTTGGGGATTCAGCTCCTTTTTTTTTTCACTTTAGCCTTCTGGGGCTTTGGTTATGGAATACTTGGCAAATGATTAGTGATAAGAAAAAGCTATGTAAGAAGGTATGCTAAACCAACTAAACGCCAAGCTCTCATTTCACACGGCATTCTACCGTTTCTCGGCGCGTCTGTGAAATATTATGATACCTCGCGTGACCATCTGCCAAATTACATTTAAAACTTTGAGGTGGACACAGGACTCAAGACCTTCAACAGGTGAGTTCCTTTCGTTTATCGTGAACAAAAATTTCCCTCAAAAGGCAATGAGACCTTGAAGGCAAATGGACTTCTAGAACAAAGAAGGAAGATGGAAAAGAAGAGAGAAATGTTAGGTTTGCTAGTCTTTTTTTTAAGATTTTATTTATTAGAGAGCGAGAGAGAGCACAAGCAGGGGGAGCAGCAGGCAGAGGGAGTAGCAGGCTCCTCGCTGAGCAGGGAGCCCGATGCGGGGCTCTATCCCAGGACCCTGGGATTGTGACCTCAGCCGAAGGGAGATGCCCGACCATCTGAGCCACCCAGGTGCCCCTAGATTTGCCAGTCTTTTGCTGGGATAATCCCTTATCCCATAGTCCTCATTTTTGTGGAACCCTATGGGCCAGAAGAAAATGAAGACATTGATATTGCTGTTGGCTTATCCATGAGGAAAACCCTTTGGTCTGATGCACTGCAGCCATTAGCACTTTGTAGGGAGCCTGTAGTGATGAGGTAGAAGGAAAGCAAAAGCCTCATCATCTCAGCTCGAGGACAGAAGCCCCAGCTCCTATTGCTCCTCATGGTAGGTAACCATTCAAACCAAACCAAACCCTCTCGAAACCAGAGGTGCTTTGCTTTCAAGTGAAAATCAGCTGGGTCTCCTTGGGGTCCTATAAAGGGAGTATTGTGACTTCTGAGATGGCCTACTTTTAGCTTCCTAAAGCAGAGGAGACTTAGGAAATAGGAAGTCAGAAGATAAAACCAACAACCATTGCTTTTTTTTTGTGGCACCAACGGTCCCTTTCTGATTTGCTCGGTGGGAATAGTGGCAGAGACTGTCACCAGGTGAGATGTCAGGGGCCTGTGACTTCCGTGGACACATGCTTACGCTGGTGGGCCCAGACAGGGTGACACGGGCTCTTAGAGTCCTTGAGTGGCAGCTTTTACTACCACCTTCACCTCCAGGAATGTCTTAGACTTTTAAATCAATCTTAATATCCGTAGGCAGGAGTTTATATATAGGAATAAAATTTGAACCCCCATTTTCACACCCAATAAAAACGTCCTATAATAGGTGTTTATTTAGAGTCAACTGACATTTATTGAACAATTACTGTATGCCAGATGCTCTACTAGGGTGCTTTCATTTTGTTATGACAAAATTTCCTTTAGCTATGAAATACCACTGGTTCTATCTGGCAGATTCTCTCCTTGGCATCTAATAGTTATTAGGCTAAAAATGGCACCTTCAATTCTTTGCTCATTTTTCAGTACCACCCCCTCCCCCCCAACACACAATAATTTCTTCTTTGTCTGGTCCTGTTGTCTTCATCACTCGGGGACCAACTCATATCCTCTGGGCAGCCTCTTCCATCAGCGAAGACATTTGTCTCCTGGGAAGTCAAGCCAACATTGATCTCTCACTCATCCCGATAGAACACACACACAAAAAAACTGGTTTTGCTCTCTTGGTGGCTGGTGCTGCAGTCGGATAGGAAATGTCCATGGATGAAGAGTTAAGGAGTCAGGACAATGATGTCGAGTGAAACAGCGTGTAGAAAACCCTAGAACAAAGTTGAATTGAACTTGTCCAGAAGGCAGAGAAAGTAACAGAGCAGCCATGGGAGTCGTCACTCACCTCTAGGAGTGGCCAAGGCCGCCTAAGGAGCACGGAGAAGGAGGGGAGGAGGAGGGATCATCTCTTTGATTAAGGGAAGAAAAGAGTGCTGTTGTGTGTTTAAGGTAGGAGTGACTTAGATCATGCTTACTGGCAGGCAGCGACTGCGTTAATATGCCCAGTAGTACTCGTGCAGCCAGATTAAGTAAACCGTGAGGAGCTCTCCTGTTTATTCTTTTTGCCCTTAAGGTGTAGGATTAAGCTTGCCACAAAAGAACCAGGATAGGTTGGAACAAAACAAAGACAGTGGAATTCAGCCAAAATAATAAGATCGTTTTTAAGTGGCTTTCGAGACCTCTCGGTGCTACTGAATTCGTGCACGTGTGACTGACGTCTTTCTATAGGTCGGGCTCCAGGAAAATGAAAGTCAAGTGGGGAAAGCTGTAAAGAATAACGAAGATTAGAATATAACTGCCAAGGATGTGCTTTTCCTTTATGATTTCCTTTTAGACTAGGATCCCGTCTCAGTCCTTCATTAAGTTAGAAATTTCAACAGGGGCAGCACCTTCCCTGTGGTGCATCCGGCAACTTCCGGTTTTCGTGGATTTTTCTCTTTGACCGTGTAATTCAAAAAATAAGCCTCGGGTCCAGATTCAGTTCTCCTTATTGTAGCCACCCTCCCCATGTTCCCTTTTAGAACATATTTTATTCTTCCTTTCTCAGCAGCTGATGATTATCAGTACAAAGTATCTTGAACTTAAGTCTTGTACTTAATGTCTGGGTTGATGTTGATTCTAGTCAAAGAGAAAGGGTTGTTGCTTTGAGGTTCTGAAAATGCTTTTTATTCTAAAGGAGAAAATGATGCAAATTTGGCGACATGTTGAAAAACTTAAATCTTTGAAGTTATTGTAAAGGTACTAATTATCTAAACCCACATTCCCCAGTCTGTGTTTATTTTGCCACAAGTTCCAGGTAAAAAAAAAAAGGGGGGGTTCTTCTTAGGTTGGATGCCTGGGAATTGATGGTTAAAATGAATACCACATTCTGAGGATTAAACTGCATGAAAGCTATATTCCCTACTCCCTCCCAAAATATCTGGACCCAAATGTATATGAGAGTGTATGTGTATATACGTATATATAATTTTATAAATTCAACTTTTGTTTTTTATACTACATTTCAAGTCACTGGGCAAACGCTACTTGTTGATAAGAATTTAAGACTACTCCATCAGCAGGCATCAAAATAGTTGCATAATATCTTCCTGCCAAAAGAAGGTACAGCACAAAATCAGCAGTAACTTAGATTAAAAGACCCTCCTCCCCAGGAAAAGTGTTTGTTAAATAGATTTCTAAAACAACTGGGAAATCTTTGCTTTTACTTTCCTGTTCGTGATTTCTAGTTTAAACAGCTTCCTTACCGTGTGACACTGGAAAAAATAGATATCTAGAGTCCCCTAAATCGAGAAGCAAGCCAAATGGTTTTACATTTAAGTTATTGAGGATATCTTTGTACTTTGTTCAAGTAAAAATATTCAGCAGATCCAAACTTAAAATGATAGCATGAATGGGCTTATTCAGTCCATGATCAACAATTTTCAACTCTTTGCTTGATAATTGGAAGGATGGCACAGGAATGCAAGTTCATATGGTTGGTTTAAATTAAGGCTCTTGTGTTGAGGGAATCAAACAGCTTGGTAATCAAGTTGTGAACTCTATGCCTCTCTTAACTAATTAATTTAGCCTGATACCTCTTCAAAGGTCGTGTTCCATGTTACCAATTAACTATACCTCTTAGGCATCTCAACTCCATCTCCAGGGTCTGTTCTCTGGTTTATTATTATTACAATTACTTATTGGATTCAGTAAAAAAAATTGAATTTGCAAATGGGTCCTTTTTCGGTTTGATTAGTATCAGTGAAAATGCCTTCTCAGAGTCTTTTTGCTCAGTGAAATTGTATTTTTTTAACAATGAGGTTTGCGCATTGAAGTTAAAATTAAAATTATTAATAATAATTAAAATTAAAATAATATAGAAAAATGTCTGCTTCCCAAACGTCGGTACCATGTTATCTTTGTGTGTATGTATGATTAATGTTGTAATAAATACCGAAGAAACGATGACTTGTTTGTTGAGCTTACAGTGGGGAAAATTCCAGCAAGGAAGACAAAAAGTGAGTGATGGGAAAAAGCCTTTGCATCCAGTTCTCCCCAGCTGTGTTCGGTAGAGAGGAACACTTACTCAGAGGTTCTGTAGCCTCCCTTCTTGTCAAGAATTTGATTCTTCCAGTATTCGATTTGAAAACCGTAACCTTCTAGTGTAGAACAGTTGGCCAAGAGGGCGCAGGGGCCAATTTATCTGACTCCAGTCGACAAGCTATACAAATTCATATGAAAAAAAGCAAATCTGCAAAAAAATGCATGGGGAGAAATCAGGTATACCGGTTGTGTGTGACTTTTGCAGTGGACTTTCCACAGCATATCAACCCTGGCATCCTTCCAAAGCGAGCCTTGACCAGGTAATCACTATACCTATAACCTTGGAAAATTGCTCTGGCAAGAAAATATATCAGACATCATGTCTTCTTTTGGTTTGGAAAGCACTATTTACAGATGCCGTATTTATTAGTTTATAATAGGGCATCCTAAGTGCTAAATGCCTCCCCTCTGACACAAATGCACCCAAACACACAGGAACAGTTTTGACATTCATTCATTCATTCATTCATTCATTCATTCATTCATTCATAGTTTTGACTTCTATTTAAACCTGAGTTCTGTAGTTGATTGCAGTTGTGTTATTCATCTGTTGTGGCTGCAGACCTTTTGCGGTTGTATCATCCCATGAAAGATTATCTGGCCTAAAATCAATCAATCATACCTTTTTATTTAAATTTAATATGAATCCTCACCAGTTTTTAGTACCAGAACAGGCCTCACTATAGAACAATCTATTAGGGAGAAAAAAAGAGGAAAAGGAATATTAAGAAGTGATAGGAAGGGATGATATAATTTTGTGCTTTTTTAAAAAAAAGTTTGTTTATTTATTTATTTAAGTAATCTCTACACCCAGCGTGGGGCTCAAACTCACATCTCTCACATCCCCGAGAGTCGCATGATCCGCTGAACTGAGCCAGCCAGGCGCCCTGTACTCCTTTCTCATGGCAACAGTTCCTTACTCCGTGCCAGGCAGTGTGATAAGCACTTTGCACCCATCCTCTCATCTCATCGTCACTGCAACCCTGTGAAGTTGGTGTTATTATTTATCTCCTTTTTACAGATGGGGAACCTGACACTCGGAAAGATTAGTAGCATGCCCAAAGACATTCTGCTAGTAAACAGCAGCGTCCAAAGTTGAACTTCACCCTCTGACTCTAGAGTCTATGCTTAAAATCTCCACGGTTATATTATGGACATATTTTTTTAAAAAAAGGTTTCACTGGGAATTTGAGTGTGCCGTCTGCCTCTTTTACAATGCATTAGTGACCTAAGACTGAGCACTGGATAAGGATGGCACTGCTGGAATGAAGTAAAGATCTGGAATGACCAAAAGCTGCAGACTTTCCAAGTTATAGAACCATAAACTCTTAGAAGTGGAGGGGAGAAGGCATCATTCAATTAACAGCACCCTTGTTCGGGATTAGTCTGCTCTGCACACTACTGTCGGTAACAGTAACCAGACTTTTAGAAGTTAGATTATGGTGAGATATATACTAATATTTAATAGTGGTGGTGCCTGATATTTTTATAGCACTCTTTTGTTTTGGAGACTTTAATGTAAACTCTGCTGAGCACATGCAGCGATCACAGCATATTTTAAATCCCGGCTTGATTTTTCTGATAGTTGACCTCCCAGGACTTTTGTGTTTCACTTTCCTACCCAACCCACTTGTAGCTTTTTTCCTTCCCAACCCACAAGTCAACCAAGTTTCTGCGTGCTGAGGATAGAGCCCTGAGCAAGTATTCAAGTATGTTTTAATATGAAGGTAAGAAACCTAGATGGTTTTCTACAAAGACTGTCAAAAGTAAAGTAACAGCTAAATTGAGGGGGTTGTTGATCTATTTTTCAAGAGAGGCAAAAAATAAAGCTAAAAATGAAGAGAGGCAATGGATTGAGACAGCTTTGGACTCCCACTTATTCCGTCACCTTTAAGGAGAAAGTTGATTTCTGACGTGAAGACCCACACTCACCATCTATGTTCTTTGTGATGATGGTGATCCCACCGTGTCCTGGGCCCCTTGCCACGCCACCCTGCATGGGGACCAAATCTTTGTTTTCCCACCAGCTAGCGTATTGTCTTGCATACAGCAGGTGCTCACTACTTCCGTTAGTTTAGCAAGTATTTGTTTAGTATACGTGAGGTATTGAGCCAGTGACAAGATGGATAAGAGGTGTCCTTGAGGTGCTCACAGTCGAGCAGACAGCTCATCAATAGTTCCACTATCATGTGACAAGTGTTGAGCTGGAGGTGGGCAGACATGCTGGATGCTGAAACCCTGGGTAGAATTCCATGCTGGATCTTGCATCCACTCCTCTGATATGCACATCCCTTCTGGGGCATTGTCCCCTACATCTGAACCCATTCAATAAGAAGGTATTCACTTTTAACAAGATAGGGAAGTTGATCTGCATTTTCCTAATCGCAAATGTCTGCGTCATTGACTTCAAATCTGTGAATACCATGTAATTACAGATTTCATTTCTAAATAAAACTTAAGTAGAGCTGTTGTTGATAATGCTTGGCACCTCCAGAAATTATATCTTCGTAGAAATTTTGAATAATCTTTACAATTATTTATTTATTTATAAGCCCTACACCCAACATGGGGCTTGAGCTCAGGACCCCGACATCAAGAGCTGCACGCTGTACCGACTGAGCCACCCAGGTGCACCAAACTTTACAGTTTTCTAAAAAGTACTTCGATTCATTATGTGCTCAAATCCCTAGTAACAAACCTATAAATCTTAAATGATGTGTTATGCATTTTTGTGCCCACAGGAGGCAGGACAGAGTGATGATGGACAGCAAGGATGCTGGGGCATGCCTGAATTTGATCTCTGCTTTGCTACTCATCCACTGTGTGGCCCTGGACCAAGTTATTGAATCTTTCTGTGTCTCAGTTTCCTCATCTGGAAAATGGAGACACTAGAGGTGCTTGGGTGGCTCAGTCGGTTAGGCGTCCGACTCTTGGTTTCGGCTCAGGTCATGATCTCAGGGTCCTGGGATCGAGCCCTATATTGGTCTCCACGATCAGCGTGGGGTCTGCTTGTCCATCCCCCTTTGCTCATCCTTCTACTCATGCTTTCTCTCCCTCTCTCTGTCTCTAAAATAAACAGATCTTTAAAAAAAAAGAAAATAGGGACAATAACAGTACTTACCTCACAGGATTGTTATGAGCAATACACGAATTCATGTATGTGAAAAAGCTTAGTGCCAGGCACATAGTAAACACTGTGCACATTTGCTGTTATATTTTCAGTTCGACTGCAATTACACACTTTATTCTGTTTTTCATAAATCATACAGACTCCTCTTTAAATGACATTCAAATCATTAGAGATTGATGTGAAGGTTTCTCTTACATGGAGTCTCTAGTCCTCTGAGTGTTTTCACACCAAAAGCCAAGTAAGTTCGCAATTATCTATACTTGGAAATGAGAGGCCAACTTTGACATTCCTTTCTTCTCCTGTTGCATGGCCATAGAATTTGACAATAAATTACACAACTACCTCCTATCAGCTTGGTAAAATCTCCATAGCTCACACATTATCCCATGCTAAGGGATCAGTGCTTTTAGAACGTTCAATGTGTAGCTTGGAAGCCACAAGAAATAAAGCATACCACAGAGCTGGGTTTACACTTCTTGACTGCATCGATGCCGTGCTGTTTGCCAGCCTTGTGATTTCTGGGCGTATTTCTTTAGTTGACCAGTAACATCTTTGGCAGGATGCTGTCTGGGGGCCAAAATCCAATGGTGAGTTTTAGTCTTCTGCTGATAACTGGTTTTGGCAGTGCTCCGGAATTCTGCGTGGCCAAGACAAATTGACAAATACAAAGTCGTTTAGAGTACCAGTGAATTAACACTGAGATTACTGTTTGCCTTTCATCTTTCTGTATTGTTTCACATTTATTATTTCCAGGGCAGTGATGATATAGTCATTTTCAGGATTAAGCACAGGGAGAAAAATGCTGAAAATGGCACAGAGGAGTGAAGCCTATACTAAGTACAGCTCAAGCTGGGGGCCAGGGGAGATCCACTTCATGGACCAAGCTGGTACAATTGCCTCATCATTATGTTTAGATGATGATTTTATCTTTGTCATTAAGTGGCACCATATGGATGCTGTGCCCACCAAACCAGCTTCCTCAGTAGCAATAAGTAAATGGGTTAATTAACTCTTACATGTATGGTGGTTATCAATTTTTATTCAGAAATTCCCTTACATAAAATACATAAGCAGTTAAGTTAGGTTTAGAAATTCACCGACAGCCTTTATAAACTACTGTAATTATCCCCAGAAATCAACATGTGTTCAGTGACTAACTCTCCAGAGCTTTTACTAAGATAAATAAACAGAAGCAGCACTAACCAGTTCCCTTGCATTTCCTAATCTTTGGCATGCCTTTTGGTGGTATTTAGACTTAAGGAGGGCTCTGTCTCTCCTGAGGAATCCAAACTATGCTTTCTCCTCGTTGGCTGGCTGGAAAATTTAAATCTCCCTCTCGCTGATCAACTTCGGTCCCAAGCTCGTATATATCCCTTTACATTGTGCATATGTCAAGGGATCTGAACATGTGGTTTGCATTAGCGAGCACCCAGTACAAAATTACAGTGTGATAGTCCAATGGTATGCATCGGTAGGTTCAGATACTTACCGGGATACTGCCTTACTGGTTGGAACGTGAACACGGACCAGAACACCCTCTCCACTGCACGCTTCCTGGACGCCCCCATGATTCAGCAACAGAAATGTAGCCAAGCGCCCAATATATGTTTCAAGACATGACTGGTGTTTCTAATCATGACCCAGAATTATTAGAAAAAGCATAATTTTGTTTTTCCTATTCTATCTCTAAGGGGGCAACAAAGTTTGATAAAGCATTTCGGAAAGATATCTACCGAGACGGATTAAAAGAGACAAATAGTAATGTGTAAAAGTTTCGGTTTTTGAAATCTCATTTTTATTGATCCCCTCCTTGCCTGACAGTTCCAATAAATGAGGTGTTAATATAATAAGACCTCAATGTGAATTTATGGACTTTTGTAATATCTTTATGGGCCAGCAGTATTAATAAAAAGTATTTGTCATTGAAATTATGGTGTTGAGAAAATTATTTTGGGATCAGAACCAGGATTGTAAAGAGGTAGCTACTTTCAGTGAAAGCATTTCCAAACTCATAGAGTTGGGGAGGGGGGGAGAATACAGAATATTAATCTTGTGCGTTCTCTTTTTTAATGAAATTTGATTGAAGAATCACTTTCTCACCTAATAATAGTCTAAGGGAGTCTGGTGAAGAAGAGTCTAAAATGAACTGGCATCACCGCTGAATTTTTGCATGCACACCTTTTTTTAAATTTCATAAATATGCATTTGTGTCTGNTTAATTTCATAAATATGCATTTGTATCTGGAGGGAAATTATTTTCTTTCATTAGTATCATACATGCTTCAAAATACTTCTGCATTATTTAGAAATAGCAATGTAGACTAAGGATAAAGATGAAGAATGCTCTAAAATGTTTTTTGAAGTTCAGTTTGCCAGTGGAGATCTTTTCAAATAACAATAACACTTTGCTTTTCCTGCAAGGATTTTCAAATGGCGTGTGCCTGCGAATGTTCACTGCTACCCTGCGTTAGAGGTAGTATTCTCCTGAAAAGCACACTATACGAATGGGAATGTTGCTTGTGTGTGCTCAGGGAAAAGCTACATCATTGTCCTCGGAAGCAGGGCTTTAGGAGGTAAGGTCAGCTCTGTACCATTCAGTGTAATGAGCAAGGAATATTCTAATTTATTTAAAAGAGTTACCACCACCTCGACAAAATAAATACAGAGTCGCTTACAAAACGTGTCCTAAATAGAGTTTTCTACTTGCAAATATATACACTTAATTTGCTTGAGGGAGGCTTTTCGATAGGCTCCATATTAGAATCTGATATTTATGCTAGCAAATATTTTTGAAAACCTACTATGTACTCAGCACCAGAACTGTTTTGGTTCCCTTTTTTCCACATTACTCCCTTTCCATTTTCTCGGTAATCCTCTTTTATCATTTCAGCTTCCATCTACTTTCAGAAAATGGCATTTCAGATGGTTTTTAAAGCAGGTTTTTCTTACCTCTGCTTAGCATAACGAGTGTGTTTGGATAGCAAATACAGTAGGACATTTTTGGTGTGATTTCATCTTTAGCTGAGACAGTACCATTCCACTGATCACTAATGGTTTTCCTGATTTTTCTATTGACACGAATAACCTGGTAAAGAAATGAGGTATGGAGTTAGTGTTTTCCTTAGGTTTTAACTCTCATTTCTAGTTTCCGCTACATGTAAAAAGGGAGAATCCCTCCGTTCTTCGTCTTACCGACCTTTGCAACTCTAAGGAGCAGGTTTTCTTGATTTTAGCTAGCAGTATAAGATTATTTAATTTTGGATTTCTATTGGAGCATCGTATTGTTCCATTTACTTTGAGTTGCTGACACATTTTCTCAAATCCACTGAAATAGTAATTAAGTGGGACTCAACTGTTTGAAACCCATAATCAATGAGAGTTTTTTTCCATTGTTATGAGAAATAAAATATGAATTTACCGGGGATTAAGTATAAGAAAAAATAACCCGTATTGTAGCTTAAGGTCTATTCATATTGAAGCCAAAGCCCAATAGCTTCCATTAACCTTAATAAGAATTGATGTCCAGGGATGCTGGTCTTAAGGCATTATAATATCTCTAGTAATGAGATAAAGATTTAATTAGGGTTATTTGACGTTGTTTAGTAAGACAAAAAAGGACTGTATCGAAAAGATTTCTACCAAAAGTGATTCTGGTTACCACGATTTAAAAAAAAATCCTCCCAGTATTTTCATTAATTCAGTCTGCTTTATATGATCTGCTGATTTTGGACAACAATGTGCTTTATCTTTTCATAAAACTGGTAAGGAAAGCTATGTCTTCTCATGCATCCAGTCGTTATGTTCACAATTTCATGCCACATTCTTTTTCTTTTATCCCTTAAAAAAAATTTCAGCCAACCTCTTTTAGGTACAGTGAGGGCTGAAACTTTGTTAAATTTACTATCTATACAGATTATGTTTGATTGATTATGAATGAGAAATCCACTCATTTTCTAAACATTATCCATTGTTAGGAATTGATATGCAATTGATTCAGCTGGAATAATCTGCATATATTTTAAATACCACCAAGGTGACAAAAGCAGTCAGAGATATTTTATGGGGTACATATTTTTTGCTTGCATAGGTATGCAAAATATGTGTATTTAAGGCTTGCAAAGGTAGCCTTAGGCAGGGAAATCCACTATGCTTGCAATTCTGGGAGCTGCCACCAGGTGGCATAATTAACATCTTTCACCATCTTCTTTGTTAACAACCTCAACGCTTTCTTTGGTTTTTCCTTTAAGGAGAACTTTTCCTTTTAATCAAAATACTTTGTACTAAGAAGCTCTGGGCCATATGCCTATATACGGCTTCCTGTAGGTTTTCTGCTTATAGATTTCCTTCTACTGCTCCAGTTAATTGCTTTGCTGCCAGAACATTGCCCTAAATGACTGAAGTCTGATTTCTCTAGGTTTCAGGTGATGTATTGGTTCTTTGGCACTCTTTATATAGCAAAGAATTTTGTCGTGTTCAGTACAATGTCTCACTAGATTTAGCTCCTTTTTAGCCAGCAGTCTTAAGATTCTGTCCCTTCCCCCAATAACAGACATTTACACATGAACACACAAACGTACACACTCACAGACACACGAGTTTCCAGCAGCATAACATACATACATGCATACATACGTGGCTGTATCTTCCTTTGGTCTCTGAAAAATCCTGTGGTGGTCTCTCTTCCACCCAGCCAGCTTCTATAACTCATTCTAACTCCTGCTTTCTTTTGGACTTTGATGCTTAGATTGTTTTAAAAGCTAATTTGCATCAAATAGTAAAGATTATCTATTAACTTCCCTAGCTGGTTGTGGGCTGTTTTATAGTCTGCTTTGTAAAAGCAGGCCATTACTCTATTTCTCCTGAACATTTGAAAGCATTAATTTCAGCTTCCCATTCAAATAAATAGAATAGGTTTTGAGTTGAGACACAGTGGCTTCAGTTCTTACGATCATATGTATTCTTATGCCATGGAAATTAAGAGTCTAAATATGAAGAAAGAGTACAGAAAGAGAGAGAAAGAAATAATCAGACACTAATGGAGGGAGGGAGGAATGAGGGAGGGAATGAGGGGAGAGCTATTGAGAGATTGAGTTTAAAACTTCTCCAAAGTATAGAACTAAGGATTCAACTCTGGTTATTAGAACTGAGCTTTCGTGCTGCCTGTGTCACTAACTCTTTGTAACTGTGACCGAGTCATTTATTCTTTATAGTCCTGTTGTCTTGTCTGAAAAATGAGGGCCTTGGCCTGGAGGTCATCACTGCTCACATTGTGAGTCTGTGACTCAGGCTCATATTAAAGCAGAAATGTGGGGAATGCATCTGTGCTTGAGGTCTTGCTTGGGTTCATGATTGAACAACTCAACGAGAAATAAAAAGTACAGATCACTATACATAATGAAAATGTATAAGTTCGTGCTCTTCCTTTTTGTGTCCTGCATTTCCCAGCCTTGCTGCTGTTAACGTAGCGCTCTGCATTCGGGAGACATGGGTCGATGGAACACTTTCGTCCACACATTGAAGGAAAACTAGAACTCTGCAGTGGGTCTTTCTTTCTTCCGCTTGCATGGACACAGTCAGTGTGATGGACAAGAAATACTACTTCTGGATAAGAGAGAGTCTTCTTTTTCTTTTTTTAAGATTTTATTTATTTATTCGACAGAGAGAGAGAGACCCAGCGAGAGAGGGAACACAAGCAGGGGGAGTGGGAGAGGGAGAAGCAGGCTCCCCACTGAGCAGGGAGCCCAATGTGGGGCTTGATCCCAGGACCCTGAGATCAGGCCCTGGGCCGAAGGCAGACGCTTAATGACGGAGCCGCCTAGGCGCCCCAAGAGAGAGTCTTCTAAGAGGGCACAGCTCGTCATTCTAGAGTTCTAGGAGTTTGTGGTTATAAAGCAAGTGAGATTCAGAGCTTCCTTGCATGCTACCTCTAAGAAGTTGGGGATATGAGATTATCTCCCCAACTAGCGTATAAACTCCTTGAGAGAAGAGAATCTGTCTTACATGCATTTCATGTCGCCTGCAGACCAAACGCAGTGCTGTGCACACAGCCACAAGTTAGCGATGCACTTGCTCACTGATACCATAATAAAAAGTTACCGACTCAGGGCATCTTAGCTTGACATGGTGATGGGATGTTTCTAGCCCAGTTTCCCAGGCCGTGTGATAGAATCCCAGCGAAGAAGAGTGCACCACCTAGGGAAGCAGCCCTACATCCTGTGAGCCAGCCCTTTGCTGGGCCTCTCTGTGACTCTCTCTAGTTTTCACCTATAGATCCTTCTACGATTTTTTATAATTACTTTAACATAAGGGGATGAGGTGTGTCAAATTCCTCTTCCCATATTGAACACGATGAGGTGATTTCTTTCCGAAGCACTTAATCACTGCTTATTTTGTAAGTCCTTTATAAATACTAAAACATTTCAATCTAGAAAACAACCCTATGAGATAGATGCTATTATTGGCACCATTTTCTGGGTGAGGAAACCGAAGTATGCACGGTTTAGGTAATTTGTCCAAGGTCTTCCAACTAGTAGGTAAGAAGTGGGATTTATGAGTAAGGCCTTCCGACTCCAAAATCCTGTACTCAGCCACAGTGCTGTGGTGGGATATTTTCCCTGGGTTTATAAAGAAGCAGGAACGTTTCAATGTTTCTCTTTTTTGTTCCCGTAAGTAAATACCCAGTTGTTGAAAGGTTCCCATTTTTCATGGCACTTTATTTACTTATTGTCAAATTAACTTTGAGATCTGGGAGAGGTACTGTTAAAGATCTGGAAATCATCTATTCTATTTGTTTTTGCCACCTTGAAGCACTACACCTTTATTTGGATTACATAGAACTTTTTCCCATTTAATGAACTGATGTTGCTAATATCTGGGCAAGTTTTACTCTAGCCTCTAAGGATGCTGTTACATCAGCTCTGTTTTCTGTCCCTAGGGCATCTCTTTACTTTTTTTTTCCATCTAGGTCCTTTGCCCTCTCCCACACTGGATTTCTTTAAATGTTTACTTTGGCAGAAGTCAAGCCCGAAACATCAAGTAAGTACTGTAATTTGCTCACTTATGTATTTTTTCCATTGTCTTAAATTCCTCGCAACCCACCTTCCATGTCTAATACCGACCGTACTAGGCCATTAACTGGGACCTGAGGTTATCATCTGCTTCCCTTACACCAGGGGAGTTCACATCTGCCCTATGATTTAATCCAGTCAGGGAACCGAGAGGCTGAGGCTAAGTATCTTGTCCGAGGTTCAGATGCAGGTATTTGGCCTTAGTGTCCTCGTATGTGTAATGAAAACAAATGAGCTGAGAGCCCACTAAGTGTCAGGCACCAGCCTAGATCCCGCCCTGAAGCAGTTCACAGAAGTAGCTGCCCAGCTCTGATCCAGTGGGCTCAGGGTGGAGAGTTCTGTTTGAGCAGTGCCCTGAGATCCCCATGGTCCCTTTTCCTTGGTGGAGTTGAGAAGCCGGCCTTAGAAGAACGAGTGGCTTTTTTCCCTTTCTCAGGGAAGCACTTCCATAAATCTATACAACCCTAAATTTATGTATCTTTTAAAAACAAATGTGTGTGGCATTGCAATTATATTTGCTAGACGATTCAAGTCTATAAGGATAAGAACCATGTCCAATGCCTTGTACATAATACTTAATACGTATTTGTAGAGCAAACAAAGCAAAACTCCGTTTTTGTAAATATGTGGACTCTTTCCTATACACGACTGACTGTTCAGGATCTGTAATGGGTAGCTACTATGTTATGCATATTGCCCCCTTTGTTATTTATGTAATATTCAACTCAGCTCACATTTATTGAGAACCTAGTTGTGTCAGGTACTGTACTAGGGGAGTTAATAGTAAACATGCTTACGGTTCTAGCGATGTTTAATTCAAATTAGTGTTGTTCTTGAATGAAGTCATTGAATCTAGGGTGGTTTTAATAGAATGGCGGAGATGGAGGCCATATTATAGTCTGTGGAAGAGTGATTGAGAGTGAGAAGGAGCGGGTACAGGGGGAGGATTCCAGCAATGAAGGCTGAGAAAGCCTTCCCTGAGAAAGAGGCAGAGCTGAAGTATGGAAAAGTCACATGGGTATTTTGGAGGAGACACAGAATTGCAGCTTAAGAGATAATAGAGATAATGGGAAGATACCTGAGGATCGCGGTCAAGGAATGGATGAGTTCCTAATGATATTATGGTTTGGCTTATCCATCAGAAACCCTTGCGGGCCTAAACATAAGTTTTTCAAAAATGAAGGGTATATAACATCTGGTTTCCTAAAGTTATGTCATCTATCCACTAAGATTACCCTTTGGAAATTTGTTTGAGATTTTGAAAATGAAATGTAACACGAGGGACTGTTGGTTTGTCCACGTTTATGCCCTTAACATCTAGGTATGTGGCCCCAAGTTAGTCCTTAATAAATGTTTATCCAGGGAATAGATTTATGAAAGAGAAATTATAGAGATCTACTATCGACATGCATTCTGTAATTGGATAAGAGCCATTTACCCTGAGTGGGTTAAAGTTTTTCATTTACTTGCCTGAAGGTAATGAGCTAGATTGATCTTTCAGGATTGCTTGTAATTCTAGAATTCTCAAAATCTTTATTGGTCCATAAAAGAGTTTTGATTGACTTTTGACAAACCCGATGACCCAAGTTGTGTTGTTTCAGTGATTGCTAATGCGAAAGCTGCTTCGGTGCCTGAGGCTTGACTATTTTTGGTGGAACAGTGTTTGGCATGACGTGTGATTGATAATGCCGTCCATATTCGGACCCTGGGAACTTAAGCTCCGTTTTATGTCAGTGTGAATTGAAGGAGTTTCTCTTATGCTGAGCACCTTCCTGATCTTTTGTGGGATTATACTATTATTCTAAATAGAATCAAGGCATTTTGGTCTCCTTCACTGATATAGTAAATTATATGGGAGTCAAATGTAACCATTTTAGTCATTCTGTACTTGGTGATAGAGATGTTATCATGCTAACTCTAGTTTCTGCCTCATCCCTGTAAGATGTACTCACACGATTTCAAACTGATGGACACAGCGTGGTAACTACAGTATAGAATTTCACCAACTTTGATGGACATTCTGTTCACTTTAGTATAAACGTAAGGGTTCTCGTTCACTCAATATTTGGGCCATTTCTCCTCTACCTCTTTCGTTTGGCCATTTAAGCTGAGTTGATATTTTCTTACATGACGGTTACTCTGTAAGGCTTCTTTTTACTTCCCGTGTGTGTTGGCGTTTCCCTCAATGCACAGACTCCCTTGCTGGTTGGACTTCAGCATTTTTCCTGAAGTTTTGTTTTCAAATCCCTGCTTTCTTTGCAGGCCCTTCCTCAGATCTCATCCCGAAGCCCTCATGTAAAGAAATCTGTCTTACCTTTCCTTCTCTTTATGACCAGCATGCCCCCGGTTTTGATAAAGCAAGTTTGCAAAGGAGCAACGGAGCGAGGAGTTTTTGAAGTTGCTTCAGAATTTCTACATCTTGCTTCAAAGTTTTCACTTCGATTTGGATAACTTTTTTTGGTACAGAATTTTTATTATCGGGGAAGGGATTTAGTATGCCCAAAGGCTTTTATGCTTCCCTTCTGCCAGCTGGATTCCACATCTCTGGGCTGCACGTTTTCTTGAATGGGTGATTTTAAACCCAACGTATCAAGCATTTTCTAACTTCTTTGCCAGACATGCGTGAGAAGATATATTCAAACAATTATAAGCAATTCAGGATCCTCTGGCTTCCATGGATAGGCAGTAATGAGCTTTCGTATTGTAATTACAGGAAGCTGGGAAGAAAATTGAGAAACTGGAGATTTTTAAATTAGTGTCCAGGACTCTATTATTATGACATCTGAGAATTTTGTATATGGAGAAACTCAATACTACTATTTGGTGACAAGTGGAGACTTGAGATTTGTGACAGATTTTGTTTTGAAATTAGACCTTAACGTTGCTCCTTCGTATTGTCTACTGCACATGGCATTAGGGCGGTTGAATGAGATAATGAGCATAAAACATCAGACGCACTGTCTGATACAGAATAAGATCTCCATAAATGTTAACGATTATTAACACCAGGGAATATCAATTGTTTAATAACCAGGACACTGCTTTAGAACACATCATAAAATGTGCTCAGCAAAGCAAATTTATTTTCCTTATTGTGTTTTTAGTGGGTTTTTGTGAACCCTAAATCACTCTTGGAATTTTTACTCAGTAAAATTCCCCCGTGTCCCAATTGATGAGAAATTGATGCAAAGAATATTTTTATGGAATATTTTGTATGTATGTTTACCCTGACCAGAGGGGAGCGGGAGAAATGGGCTCTCGTAGGCAGAAACAGGGGAAGCGAAGCCCAAACCCAAACATTTGGTTAAAGGAGAAATAAGCGAGATGGTATGTTTTGGCTAGCAGCAGACGGTGAACAGGAGGGTTAGCTGGTTGGAGTCAGGTAAGTGGAGCCCGATTCTGAAACATTTTCAGAATTAGAGATGATCAGAGAGAGCGTGGTAGAAAAGCAGAGTCCACGGTTTGGGCAACCTATAGTAGAGAGGCAGCTGGGACAAAATCATGTGTGTAAAGAGGGTGGTATTCTCTGACTCTGAAAGAGGATGGCAAAGCAGTTGCATTGAAATTAATGGGAGACACAGACTCAACAGGGGTCAATTAATCTTTATAATCTCAGAGGCAGGGGCCTACCTTTCCCCAAGGATTCAGAGCTACGGAGAGTACCCTTCTGGTTTTCAGTAGTGTGAAAATGCCTCCAGCCACAAATTCAAGTCCACTGTGGTTATGAGTTGCCAGAAGAAGAAACTAAATGAATCAGGACGGTGGAGTTAAACTTCTGGGAACTCTGCCTACCCATTCTGATCACAGATCTCGAAGATGTAAGGTATGATGAAATTGGATCACGAGCTTTTCATGTGTACACTAACAATTTCAGGCATTTTAGCCAAGTAGATGAGCCTTTCTGGGCCTCTGTTCAAGGTCGAAGTAATCGATAGGTTACTTTGTTCCTCACTGGCTTTGCTAACCGTTGTGAGCGCATTTAGAGTTATTTGGAGTACTGTCATTTTGATGTGAACTTGAGTTTCCACACCCTCCTTTTTAAAACCCGAAATCTGGATTTAAATGACACACCTTATAGGAGGAGGCACGTAAGTTATTTCCCCATTTTTTTAAAGGCCAACTGGAATTGAAATTGATAGATTTCATGGAGTTGGTCTTTTTGAAGATGAGTATTACATTTCAGGGTTAAGGTGTTGCTTTCCATTCTCATGGTATAATTAAACCAAGCTTCTCTCCACATCTCCTCTACCAGTTGAGGTTGAACTTGAGAGATAGTTACACATCTTTCTTTAGTATTAGCAAAGGCACTGACTACTTGCCCAAGATGCAATGAGAAGATGTTAAAAAGCCATCCTAGTTTACCTTTCCTCTAAATTTTTCTGTAAAGATAGGCCCCTGACTTCCAGTCCAGCAGAAATCTCTCTGAAATATCGAGAGGAAAAATGGAATTCTTATTTTATTTTATTATGTATTTATTTATTTTAAAGATTTTACTTTTAAGTCATCTCTACACCCATTGTGGGGTTAGAACTCACAACCCCAAGATCAAGAGTTGCATGCTCCACTGACTGAGCCGGCCAGGCACCCCTGGAATTCCTATTTTAGAGGCCTTTAAGGAAGGATACTCTCAGGCCCTTGTGGAGATTGGAGAAGTTGAACTTAAGATTCTGTCCTGTGCTCCTGACTCTTCATGACTAACTCTTCACTAAAGCAGCCCGCTTCCCAATCAACTCTAGGCGATTGGTTTATAGAGATATATTTCACTCAGGTGTCTGATAATGAATGAGAAAAATAGCCTCTAGCAGGAGTAACTTCAGACACAACCAGCAGAACACTTGTGTACACGTGCCTAGAAAATTCGCTGGCCCAGAAAACTCCCATGGAGTCTACTAGAAATTTTGGCATTGATGTGTTAAACTACTGGGTCCTTGAAATCAGGGTGCATTTGGTCCTCTCCCAACATTTTCAGCCACAAAGCTTTGTCCTCTAGCCTTTCACTAGTTTTATAAGCGCTTCTAATAAGGAGCAGAGGTTCTGTATTGAGATTGAGAACCTTAATTTATTGGCTATAATACCAGTGATGAATTCAGGGAAGGCAGCCCTCACTGGATGCCTCCTAGATACAGCGATGAATTCCTTTACACCATTAAAGCGCTTCAGTGCGACTTAAGTTTACTTCTCTGACAACCAGTCATCCTTATGTGACTCATCAGCTCGACTAGACAGTTACTTGGCTGTTTATAAGTATTAAAGGATAAATACACATTTAGTGATAGCTTTTGATCACTGTTTTGCGGTGTGTGTGTGTGTGTTTGTGTGTGTGTTTATTGACGGACAGTGAATGTTCAACCAAATCTTATCAGTGAGTAAATTGGCCCCGAAAATTCCATTGAATTCGACTCGCTGTGTGTTTTGGGAGGGGCCGGAGCACTTTTCGACCACTGGGGTGCTGGTTAAAGTCCTGTAGCAGGAATTTACAGGATGCCAGTAGGGGCCAAAAAGTGACTATTTAAACTTAACTCCCCACCTGAGCTTATTCTGTAACAAACTGTAACTGAAAAAAAAAACTCCCCTTGGAGCTTTCAACTACAATTTTAAAAGGAATTTCTGTCATCGAGATGAAGACGGACAAGAATTTGAGTCAATTCGGAAAATAGGAATACAGTTCTATGTCCTTACTGACTGGGGTCCCCGGTAGATGGGGAGTTGGCAGACTGCAAACAAGAAGCCGCACTTTTCATTTCATTTCTCTACCTACTTTTCACGCAGGCCTGATTTGAATCACTGCCTGGCCTCGCCTAATGCATCAACTTTGCTCTGACTGTGCGTTGAGGATCCTTAAAGAAAACCGTTTTAAAAGGGCAGATCATTGTGGCCACACCACGTTTATAGCCACGAAGTTTCTACTCTGCTTAAAATCTTTGAGCCCGACTCCTATTTCTGTAACAAATATATAGTCCTCGAGTCGACTTTCCAGGTCCTTCGGAAACTACCCATATGTTATTTGCCTTCCGCAGCGTAAGCTAGCCGTCCTAGCTAGCCCGTGCCTGCTCACCATCCTATGGAAACCTGGCATCTAGTGTTCTCTTTTCTTGCCTTCATTCACCCAGTTTTTGTTTCTTCATTCTTTTATTTTTTAAGATTTTATTTAGTTATTTGACAGAGAGAGAGGGAGTACAAGCAGGGGAAATGGCAGGCAGAGGGAGAGGGAGAACCAGACTCCCCACTGAGCAGGGAGCCCGATGCAGGACTCGATCCCAGGACCCTGGGATCATGACCTGAGCCCAAGGCAGACGCTCAATGGACTGAGCCGCCCAGGCGCCCTTCTTCATTTGTTTTTTAAGGGCCTGCTCCACTTGGCTCCTGTTTGAAAACTCTGGTGATGACTCCAGGCCTGAGTGACACTCTCCCTGCATTTGTTGTTCATGTTCCTGAAGTTTGCCTGTAAGTGTCTACATTGTTGGTTTTTCTTTCCCATTATGTTGTTCTTGCCTCCCCAACTCCAGAGAGGCTTCCTCAGTGCAGAGACGGTGTCTTTCACGTCTTCAGATACCCCAGAAGCTTAGGACACAAGTCTGTGCATACAGTTGGTATACGATAAGTGTTTGTTGGTTGATTGATATTCTCACACATGAACATTTTTAAAACCTCATTCACTCAAATTTTAGGGAGTGATGATAAATATCTGTTAAATGGATAGAGTGAACAACAGATATGGGGTTTTTTGTTTGTTTGTTTATTTTTTGCCCTTCCCCTTCCCCGTCCATGGCCAGCCAACATCTAGGGCAGTGCCTGGGTGATATTAGATGCCCGATAAATACGTGTTGAATGAATTTTCAGCAAAATCACCCTGCATGTAATTAAATGCCGTCAGTCTTATGACTCATTTTGTATTTCACTCATCTCGAGTGCTTGAGCATTATAGGACTCGAATTCCCCAACATGTTACATTCCCATTGACTTCAAGTTCAAATCCAGTTCGTGAGTGAAGAGCTTTTAATGGCACCGGGACTTATGTCCCATGAGCACAAGGAAGCAATTAACCAGTGCTGTTTAATAATAACTGTGTCTAGAATCCTGTTTTTAAGGTGTATTTGTATTAAATTGGATTTGTTTAAACTCTTTAAATGGCATTTATTAGCAAATTTTCATAATTTTGTATATTATTTAAAAGAACCATAACTTTTGTTAAAATATATATATATATTTTATATATATATATATATATAA
>NC_048238.1:94585137-94703702 GCF_002007445.2 Ailuropoda melanoleuca | reverse complement strand
TATATAAACTTTGACAGACACAGCCAGTCACATATGTTGCTAGGGTTATGGTCAGAAGAGACACTGTGGCACCTTTGATTTTTTTTTTTTTCTGTGACCATATGTATGAACTGAGTTGGGGGGGTGGTCTCTTAATTGCCTTATGAAATGGAATAACTTGTTTTTTGTAGAAGGTATATTAAATGTATGACTCTAGGAGTAGCAGGGGAAAAAAATTCAATGAAGCTCTAAAAAAAACAAAAAACTTAATGAAAATGTTCTGCACATAGGCAAAACAGCCTTATTTGTACAGCCTTTCCTTTTGGACAGAAAAGCCCATTTTCCATAGGATGCTTAGGAAGTCATCCGCAGTGCTGAACCCTTCTCCTGTGCCTTGAAGAATGTGTATTGGTAGGACCACTAACCAAAACATGTGAGGGAAATAGAACTTGAAGCAAAATCGAAAACTTGAAAGCTTTTCAACCTTGGCAGCTTGCCAACTCAAGCAGTGTGGGGCAGGTGTGTCATAGTTTCATGGAGCCAAATTAAATGGTCACAAGAACTTCCGAGCTAACACAGATGTAAGGGAAGCTTAAAATGGAAGGAAAGCAAACATTGTTTTCATTATTTATCCAGGAGCTTGATAAATGCATTGGAAGAAATGCCTCTTCAGATAGTGCTTTAGGTGCCAAATAGTATCTGTGTGACCTTCGGGACAAGGCCTTGGCAATGTTTCCATGTGATGGGCTCACTTGTGCAGGGAAAGTAAAAGAGAGGACGAGACATGGAAAGGGTAGAAAAAATGGCCTTGCAAACAGCTTTGGAACAAGTTACTCTTTCCATTAGATCAACAGAAAGTATTTATTCTTTTTGTTTTACCGTCAAGAAAACTTGCACGAGAAAAGGTATGAATCCTTTAAGAAGCTCTAATAGTCTTTTTCAAAGGAAACACTTGATAATGAATCTAGTGTATATATAATTTCAAAGTAAAAACTTTTATGCTTTATGTCTTCTTGAGATTTCTCATAGATGAGCATTAATGAACAGTCAAAACGAACCCTTATTTTCTAGGAAGAATATGTAGGCAATGTTTCTTCCTGTGGCTCCAAGGGAAATCACCACCCCCACTCCGAGTTCAGTTTCATCACACTGATTATTGGGCAAAAACATTCCAAAGATTAACCTACTCTTTGAAGATACAGACAGAAATGATTTGAGTGTCCGGTATTTTTACTCTAAACCCAGGATAAGATCTCGCTGCAGCCAAATGAGCAGGAATAGACCATTCCTGATGACAAGTGAATGCTCCATATACCAAGATTCCTAGGTATTAACAGTCCAATTTGAAAGCCAGAATTGTGAGAAAATACTCAACTTTACAGGGCCAATTGATTCAAAACTGACAGAGGTGGCCAAAGTTCAGCGATCCTAGAGGGTGTTCAACTGACAAAACTTGCCAGCAAGGTAAACAGAAGGCTTAATATTAAATTCCCATTTACTCTTTAGCCTCTCAAAATAGGAATCCTGGGGAATGCTGCATGGCTCTAACTTGCCATGAGAAGATCGAGCCGGCAAAACTAAGACGTGATCTCTACCCTCAAGGAATGTACAGTCTAGTAAGGGAGAAAGTTAAGGGTCTAAGATGAGGAAGAATGCTTACAAACATACTACGTGCCCTAAGACAGACACAGTATTGTGTTGTGCTTAAGAGGGGACTGTGGACTCAGACTGCCTAGATTTGAACCATGACTTGAGAATCTACAAGCTACACGAAGTTGTACAAGTTACATGAATTAATCTTCCTCTCTACCTCTCTTTCTCCCATCTGTAAAATGGGACACTAGTACCTCCCCCTCCCCCAAGAGGAATCCAGGGAGCAATATGACTTGGTGTGAGTAACTTCGAGGTCTTCTTTTTGGGACTGCCTTTTGATGCGGTAGTGTTTAAATGTGTGCTTAAGAGTGTTCTCAAGTCATGGGGCTTGGTGTCCCATTCATGGTGAATTAGCCTCTGCAGAAATCCGAAGACCACCTAGCGTCTGCTTCCAGCCCTTCATAAACTCACAATCATTTCACTTCCTGGTGCCTTAGGTTTCTTCCCTAGTTAAAGGAGCATAGGAAGTTCCACGACAGCAGTGACCTTATCTTGTTCAACATCTAGAACGGGGCCTGGCTCATAGTAGGTGCAGCTCAACTTAGTGAAATGAAGAAGATGTTGCTAGAACAGATGTGAACGTAATTTCGAGAAGGAATGATAAGTACTACGCAAAAATGGCTGCCTTTCCGTGTTTAAGGTTCCCAAGAGAAATAAGAGATAAGAAATGATCTTTACGACGTTTCTCCGCCAGGATCTAAGCAGGAGATTTGGAAGCAGGAGATTTTGCCTCAAGTCTCGGCGGCTCCACCACTTAAGGCTTTGTAACTCTAGATAAATCACTTAAGCTCTTTGGGCTTCATGTTTTCATTGGTATTTTGGGGTGAGCACCCATGCTTTTGAGTGTTCTTTAGAGCTCCAAAGATCGAGGAAATAAAAGCACTCGTGAACTAGCCACTACTACACAGGCACAAAGTTTCTAAGCAATGGTAGCCCTTCTGCGTTAGAGGGCGCTCAATCGGCAAAAGCAAAATTCTTTTCCTGTTACTCGAGTGTAAGGTAGTGAAGATAAAACTGTATGGTCCCCCAGACGCAGCTGATCTTCTTTAAAATACGGGGGAAAATGGCCCGCTCCCTGTCTTTCGTACACAGCCAGGCGAAGAGAGCTCCTCGAGAGAACTGCTCTCTGGGCGCACCAGCTCCCTTTAGCTGCCGCGCCTCGCTTCTTCTGTGCCAGCTCCAAAAATTCTTCCAAGTCTGCAGGAAGACATGCGCTGGCTAGGACTGTTTTTGAAGAATTGGCCAGGGTCCCATCAGAGGTTGCAGGCCAATTTCAAAAGAGAAGAAAATTCCTTCTCCCATTGCCCCATCTTACATAAAATGCATGGCCAGAGTCCAGTTCCTGTTTGCATTTTTCTTTTCCAAAAGTTCAGAATTCAAATTTACTTTTTTTTGTCTGTTTCTCTACTTGATGGACCTCTGTGGAAAAACCTTTCTCCAGACCCTCACTGTCTATGTTCAGAGCAAATCATATATATATTTACATGCACACGCACACACACACACACACACACACGTATTCCTTTTTGGTTATTTTTCATTCACATGTGTTCAGACAGCCTATATAATTTAGTTGTAGAACTAAATTTGAATACATTTTTAAATATCAACTTACAAACTTGCAGAATGTTCTCTTTTAGAGTATTTTCCATACTACACTAAGTCAACTACAGTATGGAAACTAATTTGCTCTTGAAATTCCACTTAGGAACACTACGTAGAATTTGTGTCTGGGAGAATCTAAAAAAGAAAACTTGGGGTAGCCAGTTGTATCACTCGTTAGGCTTTTTGGGGGGGGAGGTAATTCTCTTTAGACTTCTTTTTAATATATGTAATTCACATACTCTCCAATTCACCTATTTAAAGTGTACAATTTAGAGAATGGGTTTTAGTACATTTAAAAATTGTGTGGCTATCACCAGTATCTAATTCCAGAATATTTTCATTACTCCCCAAGGAGACCGTGGACCCATGAAGCAGTTACTTCACTTTCTCCTCTCCCCAGAGTCCTCACAACCACTCATTTGCTCTCTGACTCTGTGGATTTGCCTGTGGTGGATATTCCTATAAATGGAACCATATACTATGTGGACTTGGTGACTGGCTTCTTCCTCTTAGCAAAGCGTTTTCAAGGTTCATCCACGTTGTAGCACGTAGCAGTACTTTGTTCCTTTTAATGATGGAATCATATTCCATTTTGCAGGTGTTTCACCGTTTTCATATCCACTCATCTGTTAGTGGACACTTGGGTCGTTTCTACCGCTTGACTATCTTGACTAGCACTGCTAAGAACATGAGTGTACACATAGCTCTTCGAAACCCTGCTTTCAATTGCTTGGGGGTATCTACCCAGGCGTAGTGCTGGGTCATATGGTAACCGTTTCACATTTTGAGGAACTGTCTGACTGTTGGGCACAGCAGCTGCGCTATTTTATCTTCCCACCGGCAATGACAGTTCCGACCGCTCCAACTTTTCTGGTTTTTACCATAGCCAGCCTAATGCTTGCGAAGAGGTATCACATTGTGGTTTTCATTTACATTTCCCCATCTGGCTATTTAAAAAAAATATGGTCAATATTTTCCTAGAGGTCATTTGCCTGACAACCTTAACCCCCTAGAACTTGATCCTGCACGGAACATATTGCAAAAGGGCCCCCATACCAGAAAGCCGTGCACTTTGCCCCCTAGGCCCATCATTCAGTGAGTAACTAACTCTTATTCAACATTCATGATTGGCTGTTATGTTTTCCAGAAGGGAGCTGGACAATCCACTCTGGCAGATACTGTGGCAGGAAGACAAGTGACAGTAGAAGTGACCATTAACAATCTGCCACCAAAGGAGGGAAACTATAATACTTTCTAGGACATTTATGACCCCAAGTCTTCCACTAGAGGTCAAATGATGTTCAGTATTTTGTAAGAAGACAAAGCTACCTATAATACATTTTAGAAAGGCTTCCAAGTAGGGTGACTCAGAGAAGCACATGTTTGCCCTTGGATGAATAAGCTTGCCTGAATTTTCTAGATATTTAATTTCCAGGTGATATTTAAAACATGATGTGATATTGAGTTTCATCTTGACTGTGGAAAGACAAATGGAAGATTCAGATTCTGTGGGGTTGTTAAAGATCTTGTTCAAAAAATTAAAGGAAATGTTTTCAAGACCTTGAATTATACTTTTTTGATGAAGTTGACCGTGGGTTGATTTCACTGATACTCAGAGCTTAGTTTTATTTTAGCAAATGCCTCTTATTTCAGTATGTGTCCATGGCATCATGCCAATAAATTAACCTTTTATCTGTTCTCTCAGTTGAGTTGCTAAAAATTGTTGCTGGTCGGTGCTGGGTTAAACTGCAAACCTTAAAGCTTCCCAGTTTTTCATGTATGACTGAACATTGTTGCTTTCTGTCTCACTTCTTCGTATATGCTGAAACCTCCTCCTGAGTTCTTCCCACATCCCTTTACAGAGACTAAGAACTAATAGGGCATTCACAGAAAAAAAAAAAAACCCAAAAACAAACCCAGGGGCTCCTGGGTGGCTCAGTCGATGAAGCATTTGCCTTCGGCTCAGGTCATGATCTCAGGCTCCTGGGATCAAGCCCCACATCGGGCTCCCTCCTCGGTGGGGAGTCTGCTTCTTCCCCTCCTTCCCACTCGTGCTCTCTCTCACGATCTCTGTCTCTCTCAAATAAATAAAATATTTATTTATTTCAAATGCACACACAGCAGGACCCTAAGAGCAACTTCAATTTTCTTAGCAATTCCTGTTCTGGATTTTGAGAGTGGATAAGCAAGCCTTCGTTCATACCATAGCAAAGCCGGGTTAATGACAGGTCTTTGGTAGCCTCTAGAAACTGAGGGGCTGTCCTGTCCAGCTCCGGCATTTTCTGTGCAGTGAACCCCCACATGAATTTCTTTTTTTTTTTTAAAGATTTTATTTATTTATTCGACAGAGATAGAGACAGCCAAGCGAGAGAGGGAACACAAGCAGGGCGAGTGGGAGAGGAAGAAGCAGGCTCCCAGTGGAGGAGCCTGATGTGGGGCTCGATCCCAGGACTCCAGGATCACGCCCTGAGCCGAAGGCAGACGCTTAACCGCTGTGCCACCCAGGCGCCCCCCCACATGAATTCCTGCCCCCAAACGGTGAAACCATCATTTTTCCTTTTTAATTGGGCTTGTATTTCTTTTTCTTTTAAGATTTATTTATCTCTTTGAGAGAGAGAGAGCACACGCACATGCGAGCAAGTGAGCAAGGGGAGGGGCAGAAAGAGAGGGAGGGAGAGAATCCTTGAGCAGACTCCCCGCTGAGTGCAGAGACCCACTCGGGGCTGCATGTGGGGCTCGATCCCAGGACCCTGTGACCGTGACCTGAGCTGAAACCAAGAGTCCACCGCTTAACCAACTGAGCCAGACTCCCCACTTGGGCTTGTGTTTCAACAGTAAATCTATGTGGCTGCCTCCTTCTACTCGACACTAGGAAATGCTCTTTTTATTGACAACGGCCGACCGTACTATGCTGCACTGTCAATATCTAGATGCTTCCTCTTTTAAATAGGATATGGTACTTCTTTTCCAAATCTGGAGTTTAAAACCAAAGTATTGCATTATATTAGCTAATTTTATTTTTTTTTCTTGCAGGTTTCTGAAAAGTGCCTTTTCTGAAGGCACTGCTGCTTCGGTTCCTCTCTAGAGCTGTGTCTTTATAAACCCCTCTTCCTCCCCAGCCCCCAAACCTAGTGTGCTTATAGTTCATTCTCAGCAACTCGTCCGTTCTTTTTTCCCTTCGATTCCCAGTTTCCCTAGTCATTTTCCTACTGATTTTGCGGCAAATTTTATTTTTACAGTTGTAACGTCCTTACCAATCTTAATCATTAAATACAAGAAGTAGGGAGAAAAACATTTCTCCCCTTGATCTGAGACCATTCCACAAATTGAAGGGCAACCAGCAGCATATGCTTTTTGCAAGAATAATTGAAATATCAACTGGAGAGCACAGAATTCTTTTGAAAGCCTGCCAGTTATTTGAAGCAACTTCGGCAGAAGAACAAATTAAACACTCAAGATCTTAACCTTTCCGGTTGCCTTCTTAGGTGTTGGTCTCTAATTTAATTCTTAGCTATTCTGATACAATTTTTATTTTGTGATTGGCTTTTTGTTTGACCAGACCAAATTTTGGCTGAAGCGAAAACCTAATTACTAACAAAGAAGCATTTCACCAAAGCAACCTTCTCTCTTCACATATACCTTGAATCTAACTTCGCTTTCAATATGACGGCTGTCAATGTTACCCTGGTTCGTGACACCAAGTGGCTGACTTTAGAAGTCTGCAGAGAATTTCAGAGAGGGACCTGCTCTCGAGCTGATGTAGACTGCAAGTTTGCCCATCCGCCAAGAGTCTGCCACGTGGAAAACGGCCGTGTGGTGGCGTGCTTTGATTCCTTAAAGGTGAGTCTCATCTACACGCACATAACGTTTATTTTAAATTTGTTGATGTCTCTGTGTTTTGAAAGATGATGTGCTTTGAAATGAGTAAAGTTAATAATAGCACGGAAGCCGTAAGTTTTTTTTTTAAGATTTTATTTATTTATTCGACAGAGATAGAGACAGCCAGTGAGAGAGGGAACACAAGCAGGGGGAGTGGGAGAGGAAGAAGCAGGCTCATAGCGGAGGAGCCCGATGTGGGGCTCGATCCCACAATGCTGGGGTCACGTCCTGAGCCGAAGGCAGATGCTTAACCGCTGTGCCACCCAGGCGCCCCCGTAAGTTTTGTTTTAAGACAGGATGTAGACACTGTGCACAGACTATAGCCCATCTCATCTCATCAAAGCCCGCTGATCAAGATAGACTTGAAGGGGACAAAAAGCATTTTTGTGAGAGTGAGAAATTGCAGCCTTACCATACTTTATTTCTTTGTATAGAATTTAAATGTTGAATACAGTGATCATAATTCTCATAGAGCCTAAAGAAGCCCTTTACTGAATTATAGCCCTATTAACTATGTTATCAAAATACACTTGGCAGGGACCAGGCAGCTTTGAGAGGACAAGTGAAGTCAGACTCAAAGAGTAGGAGGTGAAAAATCTCACCATCCAGGAGGAAAATTTCTTTTGAAGTTTATTTACTTATTTTAGTAATCTGTACACCCAATGAGGGGCTCGAACTCACAACCCCGAGATCAAGAGTCGCACGGTCTACGACTGAGCCAGCCAAGGGCCCCCAGCATACTTAGTCAAAGTATATTTTGAACCGTTAACTTAAATGCTGGTACCAAACTAGGTCCACTTAATTTTCTTCCTGAACTGATTAACCAATTCCAGATTTGTGAGTACAGTTTATAAGGCAAGTCTTATTGCCAAGGTCATCAAGCCCAAATATTATGTGCTAGACTATAACCAAAATATGAGTGCAAATGAGATACTCTGTGGAATAGAACATATGTGATTGCAGAACAAGAAAATGTACTGACTTTCGTGTTTTATTCATAGTTATCTTTAAATTAAGGATAAAAATGTATAAATTAAAGCACAGAAGTAAAAAAAAACGGTAATAGATTCCTGGTTTAATAAGATTTGCTACGATGCATTCAACAATTTTTTTTCAAAATACGTCAAAGTGAATTAAGCCTCAAAAGAACCTTTTCAATTTCTTGATATTGTTTTAGCCTCATCATGGCCAATTTTACCGCATTAACATTTTTATTTATGGCTGCATTGGCTGACAGAGATGTATTTGTTTATGTGATCATGTCTTCAGGAAACATTTCATTAAGTGACATCCTATGTGGATAGTTAATTTAACTTATTTCGTGGTTACTAGGTTTTGTCGCAGACCCTCCCAAGTCAAGAATGGAAACTTGTTACTGTAAAAAAAAAAAAAAGCCAGTAATTTTTGCTATTGAAAATGTCTGAATTGCTCTTCTTTGCAGCACATATTATGACTAAAGGGCTTATTCTCTACCTTTCACCATCATTTAGGTTTCATCTACAATTATTCCATGTATTATTGAAGTCTCCCACTGTGTTACCTGGCAATGCCTTGAAGCAGAAAAGAGCACTGGGCTAAGTGGGGGGGGAGGGAAACAGGAGATGTTTTTCATCCAGTCCATCTAGAGGGTCTGGGATAGCACGAGGCACTGTGCGTGTGTTGTTTCAGGACATCTGGGGGACAGTCCCAGCCTCGCTACTGTGTCTGACCTTAGCTACTTACTCTGATAAGGCTTATGTTCCTTTATCTCTGCCTGACTTCAGGATTGTTATGGACATGCCATGAGATTACATAAAGAAAAACTCATGTATCGCCCTAAGAGTGAATTAAATGGAAAGTTCTTTTCTTGCAATTCACTAAGATGTTTGTTTGAGGAGTTCTTCAAAACAGCTCTATTATTTAGGGTTTACTGTTTCACTCTACAAACTCATGTTCCAAATGGACATGCCCAAATCCAGTTGCCATGAGTGTCATATGAGTTCTTCAAGCTAAGTATCACTGTTGTTATAGTTTACTCTTTGATCGAGAGTTCCTTGCAGGGTTTGTAAATTCTCTCTTTCCAGACGTCTGATGGAAGGAGATAGGTGATCCTCCTAATATCTTTGTTATACTTCAGGTCACTTCTCCTGCTTGAAGAGTGCCATAAAGGAAACACTTTGAAGAAAATAATAAGCAAAGCAATTCTTCACAAAACACAGACTGCACTACCTCTTTGAAGCTTGGAAAATGTTTAATTCAGAGACTATATAGATAATGGCCAATGAATAATAATAAGCCTCTTAATTATTTAAATACACTGTCTACTCACTGCATCCAGTGTTTTTAAAATAATGTTTGCACTATGTTAATATCTTGATGACCAATCACACAGGATAAAGACGATTTATATAATCCTCACATTTTCAAATTTTAATGAAAACTGTAATATTTCAAATACACAAAGCCTTTCAGACAATTTATTTGCCATTTAGACAGCACATTCATCACAGCTCCACGTCTGCACAAAAGCTTTGGTATTATTCCTTATCCATGATAGGGATGAACCCTATACTAAGTTGAGGGTAATTGACCTATGCAGATTGTAGGACGATCCCATCTCTAATACACAAATAACATACCGCAATGTTTATTGTAGCATTTGCTACCCTCCTTGAGGTTGTATAATTGAAACACCTTTGAAATGCATCTGTGCACTATTTCTATTTCCCTGAGTGGTTAAATAATTGAAGCAATCATTTGATGAGTTTTGGGCTGCTGCTTTTGGTGTTGTGTGTTTTGTTTTTGTAAGGGTTCCATTAGCACTAGGTACTCTACCAGATGATGATGGTTCTTTACCTTCATAATAGGCACAATAGACGCAATGTTCTATACTCACCTCATAATGAGGGAATTTTGTAAAACTAGGGAGGGCAAGCTTGATGGCTGATTGTACATTGTGCTGAAGCGCTGTGCCCATCACTCCATGAATGTCAAGTGTTCATTGATGAAGGTTGTGCCATCTTCAGGTAGAGATCTAGGCAGTGCAGCCCCTAGATTAATTCCCGGCTACATAAAAGGGTTTCGTGTCATACTGATATGCAGCTGTTTTGGACTCAATTGCCTAGCCTGCTTGGCACATTTATTTCAAAATTACTCTCCAAACTATTGCTTAACCCATTCTGTGCCAGTTTCTCGATATGACAGTTTGCCACTGACCTAGCTTGATACCTTCAGGGCATGTCCCTTACATACATTTAACAAAAGATCATCACTAAAAATACCACGCTAGAATCGTTTGTGATCGTTTCCGTAGCCAAGGTTGTTATCTTCATGTATTCTGCTTCGACGATGTCATGATGTCTTGATCTGTCCCCTCCATACTTGAAGCAGGGTGACATCAGCCATGTATTATCCAGGAAGGGTGTAAATACTGTGCTTATTTCATTATGGCAGATCAACACCCATTACATCTGCCCCCCCACTCCCCACTTTGAGTAATTTCATAACAAAAATTTCCAGGCAAAGACTTTGGCAGCAGGCATCGTCGGAGGGCAGTCATGTCAACCCATATACGTTCCTAAAAGATGGAAACTGGGTGCAGAATGCACATAAACTAGCCCCACACTATGTCTTCAAACATCACATCTGATCACAATTGTGATCATATTTTGACAAGTGAAACCTGTTGTGTAAACATATGGATGGGAATCGATCCTTGTAGGCCAGATTGCCCTGAGTCACCTGTATAGTCTGTACTTTGTCTCACAAGTCACAGCCATTTTCACTAGTTTAACATTTGGCTGAATATTTATGTCATCCCTGTTTGCTAAGGGAAAACTTACTGGGAGCAGAAGACTCCTAGCAACATAATCCCAAAGGTCACTGGATTATGCAAGACTTAGAGCCATTTCTAAGCTTGATCCGAGAGGTCTGCCTGCACTATAAAGATACACAGACAGTGCTTGTCATCCTGAGCTTCCAGGAAAATAATATTTTACTTGAGGATCTCTATCTTCGGTAATACTGACCTTGAAAGGAAGTATTTCGGACATTTCAAAAACTTTTTTTGCAAGAAAACTGGAATTACAATTAGAACCTAAACAAATACATAGTGATAGCTCAATCAAACTTTTTACATTTTTTATTTTGAAATAATTTCAGGCTTACAGAAAAGTTGCAAAAAGTAATACAAGGATTAGGGGGGCCTGGGTGGTTTAGTTGGTTAGGGGGCCGACTCTTTATTTCATCTCAAGTCATGATCTCAGGGTCCTGGGTTCGAGTCCCATGTGGGGCTCTGTGCTCAATGGGGAGTCTGCTTGAGACTCTCTCTCTCCCTCTGTCCCTCCCCCTTCTCACTCTCTCTCTCCCTAAAATAAATAAATAAATAAATAAATAAATAAATAAATCTAAACTAAACTAAACTAAAATCTTTAAAAATAGTACAAGGAGTTCCTGCATACCCTCCACCCAGCTTCTGGTAGTGTCAACAACTTACATATCTTATGTAGCCCAGTTATCAAAACCAGGAAATTAACTCTAGTACAATATTATTAACTAAACTAGAGACCTTATTTGAATTTCACCCATTTTCCCCCAATGTCCTTTCTCCAATCCAGGATCCCACATTTCACTTGCTTGTTGTATGTCCCTACTCCCCTCCGATCTGTGACAGTTCCTCAGTCTTTCCTTGTCTTTCATGACCTTGACACTTTGGATGAGTAATGATCAGTTATTTTGTAGAACGCCTCTCAGTTTGGGCTTGTCAAATGCTTTCTTATGATTTGATTAGGGTCGTGCATTTTTTGGCAAGAAAACCGCAGGAAAGATGTGTATCATATCTGAGAGTGCACAGTGTCGGTGTATCTTATCACTCATTATATTAACCTTAATCACTTGATTAAGGTGTTGTGTGCTATAAATGATCAGTTTTCTTTTTGTGCAAATTGATAAATATCTTCTTCATTTATTCATCATCTCCTACAATATGCCATTGATTATAAGGGGCATCCTAATATCTAAGTTGTTAAACGGTAAATGAGTGTCTGTCTTGGAAGTGATGGGTAGTGCACTTCTATAATTACGGCCAGTCAAGAAGGGAGGGAGGAGAAAACAGACCAAGGGCATGAGAGAAAAAGAAGCAGGGACGGGCCCCCAGAATGACAGAACCCTGGATGATGAGAAACCCAAGAATTTTGGGATGTGTGTGTCCCTGGCGTGTGCTACTGTGGGGTGGCCCTTGTGCTGAATGATGTCAGTACCCCGGCCACCTCTACCTTGGGATCCTCCTACATCGGGAACCAGGTGTTCTGCCTTTGTTTCCAAGATAAATAGTATTTCCCCCGATTGTAAAAGTTATCCATCTCTATGAAGGGAAAGGAAAAGACAAAAAGAAATCTTAAAAATCACACACAAGAAGATAAGAATAAAATGTAACAAAAGGTAGATAGAGTGTAAACATCATCCCCATTGCGCCAATATCATCATTAATGTTTCTGTGTATTTCCGTCCAGTCTTTCCATCCTTTATATGACTATACATATGTCTTGTAAACCTTGCCTTACCTTCTGTGTCCTCACAGACCTCCCTCCCTCACTCCCTCCCCCAGCCATTCTGGAGAGCCAGCCTCTCCCTCCATTTACCCTTCCTGTCAGTCTCATGTTCTTCCCAGGGTACAAAAAAAAAAAAAAGAAAGAAAGAAAGAAAGAAAGAAAGAAAGAAAGAAAGAAAAGAAAAAAGAAAAGAAAAAATCTAGATACTGCCTGATCTCTAATTCAGAGACTTTTAAAAAATATACCACTTACTGTGGCAATTTTTCTGGTCAAAAAATAAAAACATCATTCCTAGAAAACTGTAATATAGAGACAAAAATTTTTTAAAAAATCTGCAAGTCTGTTACCTAATGAATCTCTTCAGTACGTACGTCCTTTCAAAATTTAATGACAACTGTTTCTTCAAAAAGAAAAAGGTTTTAGTCATTCCATGGAATTCCAAAGGCTTTTCATACTTGTGGAAGAAAAGTTTTTTAGAAACATACTTAACGTAAAAGATACTATTATTCAAATAATATGCAGCCATCAGAAATTGTTTATGAGAATTATGTAATCATAATAATAAACTTTATCTTCTGTTGAATGCCTACTGTATTCCAGAAAACTTCACCCATGCTGACTCTAATCCTCACCACAACCCTGTGTGGGCTCTACCATTGGATGGGCCAGGTTTTGCCAGCTGTGTGGTCTTGAATAAGTCCCCAACCTTCCTGTCCCTACGTTCCCTCACCTGTGAAAACAAGGAACCTACTAGCACCTACCTATGGAATTACTAAGCATTCAAATGAGGTGATCCACAGAAGGCATTTGGAACAGAGCCTGGCTCATTATCAGCACTCAAGAAATGTCTGTGTTCACCAAAAAAATCAGGTGCCCTGACAATTTAAACATGAAAAATGAAATCCAATCATGACAGTGCTCACAGTACTCAAAGAATAGAATATACTAGGGGCACCTGGGTAGTGGGTTAAACGTCTGACTCTTGATTTCAGCTCGGGTCGTGATCTCAGGGTTGTGAGATAAGCCCCACATCACATATGGCTCCACACTGGACATGGAGCCTGCTTAAGATACTCTCTCTCCCTCTCTGTCCTACCCCTCAACCCCCCTCCACCGCCCCCCCACACTCTCTGAAAAAAAAGAATAGAATATACTAGAGGTATAATCCTCGGGGTGGGGAAGACCTTCTAAGCACACTATCAAAGGCAGAGACAATCAAAGCAAAATTTTATTAGAACTGACCCCACAATAAAAATCATGGCTGAGTGACAGAAAAGACCAAAAAGTTAGAAGATAGGCAATAATTTGGGGAAAAAACTATAACTAATTTGACAGACAAAAAGGTCTTTAATATATAATAGGCTTTATGATTAAAAAAATAAAAACAACAGTGTTTTTCTGGGAAAATAGGTAAAGGATAGAAACAGTCAAGCAAGATAGTCTGATGTGGCCAATTTATGCCTGGGGACATTTTGATGAGCCCTTCTGACACAGCCACCTGTTTCTGCTGTCCCCATCACAGTGCACCCCCCACCCTCCCTCTCTCCCCAACCTCCAGTCCAGAGAACTCTCACCTTGTAGTTTAGTTCTTTCTGCATTATTTACGTGTTATCCTACAAACTGTTAATTCTAATCAAAAAAAAGGAGAAATTTTTAGACAGGGTTAACCTCTAAGGGGAAACTAAAATCATCTTTGTAAGAGTTTAATGATATTAAATATAATGTTTGCATACTCAAATCCTGAAAGAAAAATTGAGAATTTCATTGAGCATTTCCTATATATTCTGAAGCTGAGAATAAGGAATCTTACGTGCTCCAAATACCTTCCTTCTTCCCCTCCATTCAGTGTCCACAGATGGGTAGATACATAGATAGATACATAGATAGATGCAATTTATTCGTCTGTTCACTGGATAGGTACACAAGGAGCACCTGTTGGGTGCCAGACACTGTTCTAGGCACAGGGATCTAGCAGTGAACTAGAAACAGTCCCTGCTCCCATGAAGCAGACAGTCTAGCTGGGGGAGGGGCACACAAAAAGGAAGTGGATATTCAGGTGAATGACATCGTCAGGTGTGAAGAAAAATAAAGCAGGGAAAGGACATAGAGAATGCCAGGGCTGCTGTTTTATATAAAATGGGCAGGCGGTGTTATTTGAGGAGAGGCATGAAGGAGGTGAGCGGGTGAGCTATGAGGATTTCTGAGAACATTCCAGGCAAAGAGAACAGTAACAGCAAAGGCCCCGAAGCAGGAGTGAGCCTGGTGTGTGTGATGAACCTTGAGGTCACCAGGGTGATGGGGCGGAGGGATGAAGGGGGAGAGCAGCAGGAGATGAGGCGGGAGAGGTAACAGGGGAGTGCGGTGATCAGGTGGGGCTGTGTATGTCATGGTAAAGACCCAGAGCATGTCCTAGATGAGGAAGGACACCGAGTCTGTGCCAGGCGTCGCTGGACTCTCCTGATATAGATCTTTTCCCTGCTGCTTTTGCTCTGTATTTTTTGCTGTAATAAATCTTAGCCATCAATCTTAGAAGTCCTCTGATGAATCGCCAAGCAAAACTCTTCCATACATTACTCTTTTTCATACATTATTCACTTGATGATGTTTCTTTTACCCTTGACTTTTTAGAAAAATGTTGTGAGTGGGTTGTTTCTTTCCCTTTTGATTTTTTAAAATTTAATTTTTGAACGGATAATGTATTTTAATCATTAAAAAATCTGAACAACAAATGGCCTTCAATGAATAGATAAAATGTGTTTTCTACATACTGTGGAATATTATTTAGCTATAAAAAGGAATGAAGTACTAACATGGATGAACCTTGAAAACATTATGTTAAGGGCAAAAAGGCAGTTTGGAAAGACTCCATATTGTATGATTCTGTTTATATGAAGTATCCAGAGTTGGCAAATGCATAGACGGAAAGCAGATCAGTATGGCCAGGGGCATTGATGGCAAGGAGAGAATAGGTTGAAGGAGCAGTGGGAAGTGACTGCTAATGGATCGAATGTTCTGGAAGTAGACAGTTGCAGAACTTGGTGAATAAACTGAAAACCACTGACATGTCCACCTTACAAGGGGGAGCTTTATGATATAGGAATATCTCAAAAAAGTAAAAAAAAAAATAAGTATCAGAGGTATGCTGTAAAAAACCAATAAAGGGTATGCTGTGAAGTTTCCCTCTCGTTTTTTTTCTGCAGCTAACCTGTTGACCTCGCAACCAATGTATTGAGTTTTCTTTCTCCCACAGATATTTTATGAACACACTTGCAAATATATATGTACCTATTCTCACCTTTTTTACGCAAATATTAGCATACCGTTCTTCTTGCTTTTTTTATTTACAAATGTTGAAAGGAGAGGAAAAGATATACCATGCTGACATTAATCAAAAGAAACCTGGAGGTGTTATATTTATATTACCAATATATAGATTTATATTAAGGATAAACAGAATTGCACACAGTACTGGGCTCTAGTTAGTAAATCTGTTATTCACAGGCACATGTAAGTACTTTGTATGGATGCTGGGGTTGAACAAATAGGTGAATACAGAAGAGATAAAGATAGACAGCTTCCTCACCATCAGAGAAAAGAGTTAAAAATAAGGAAAAGGGGGAGGCTAAAATGAATCCTGTGGTGTGGATTAAAATGGAAACATCAGTATGTTCATTTTCATATGTCCACAGATAGATACGGAAATAGACATAGATCACCGTACATGCTTATGTCTCCTAGCTCTGTCCTAGGAGGACCTACAAGCAAGGGCACCCCGATAGTAATAAACACAACTAGCCCCTAGGTCTTGGTTTCTAAATACCATTCTTCAGGAAAGGAACCAGGGCTCCTTGGAGTAATAGTTGATGCTGAACTGAGGCAGGGAAAGTGAAGGCGAGCCTGTAATGTCTTGTGGTGCCAGAAAGTACGTAAGTGCTCACAAAAGAGTGGGGCATGGCAGGAGGACACGGGACTCAGTCTGAAGGAGCTCCCACTGGGCAAAGTGTCAAGGTCACGAAAGACAAGGAAAAAAAACAAAAGAAAGACAAGGAAAGACTGAAGAACTGTCACAGATTAGAGGGGACCAAGGAGACATTGAGAAGTTAACGCAATGTGAGATCGTGGATTGCATCTTGGAGCAGAGAAAGGACATTCGGGGGCAAATTGGTCAAAATCAAAAAGTCCAGTTTAGTTAATATTGTACTAGAGCTAATTTCCTGGTTTTGATAATGCTGCTCTGTAGGGTATGTAAGTTTTGATAATGCTGCTCTGAGGGAAGGGTAGGCACGGACTCTCTGTACCATTTTTGCAATTTTTCTGTAAGTCTAGAGTTATTTTCAAATAAATTGCTTCTAAAAGTTAGCTTTTGTGTTCTTACATGAGCACCGCCTGTCCTCTGATGTTCACAAATACAGTGGGGTATTGTTTCTTTCCATTTTGCCTCCTTTGACCTCGGGCACGGTAATGAGAAAATGCTGATGTCCGTGCGATGGCTGATCCCAGGCCTGACCCCAGGCGGCTGGATGCGTCAGAGGGTTCCTACCCACACTAGCACTTCACAAACCTAGAACATCAAGAATTTGGGCTGGAGAGGGAAGACCACTGAGTTAAGACTGTTCGCGTTTCCGAATAAGGAAACTGGAGACCCAGTGAGGGAGAATCGCCGGCCCAAGGTCACAAAGGCAGCGAGAGCCTGAGGACTCCGGTGTTCTCAACATTTCAGTTTTTCCCCGGGCGGAGAAGGACATGGAGAAAACCTCGATTGGGCTATTATTTTTCCTAGACCAAAATCACCCGGCCCTTACCTTGGTCAGATTGTGTCACATGACACTGGGGGACTTTTGTGGTTCCCCTTCACTTTTGGTACTTCGGACGGTGGATGGGGGTGGGGAGGAGAAGCCAATGTTGCCTTTCCTAATCCCTCCTTCGTGTATTGTTTCATGACATGGCATTTAGATTAAGCCTTTTTTTGAGAGACACGACCCTGAGATCAGAACCTGAGGCAAAATCAAGCCCGAGGCTCAACCTGCTGGGCCACCCAGGCACCCCGCATTTAGATGAAGACTGTTTACATTAAGGCTCATATTTAGTTCTTTGACAATCCCTGGGGCTATCCATTTGGAGAAGAAAGAGGAAAAGAGGCCTGGTGGTTTTTATTTGTAGACAAAGTTACCTAACTTAGTGATTTGGTTAGTTTCTTTAATGGCTTTACTGAATGGCCAAGAGTCGGAACACCGAGCTGTCTCGACTCCCTTGTCTCTCTCTCTGCCCCAAACCCTGTGTTGCTAAGTTAGTGGATCGTGTACATCTTTGCTGCGTGAAGCTCTGACAGCTGACTCTGTTATCTACTCATTAATACAATGCCCTGGCTAGCTAAGGAAGTACCCGTCACAGGTCAGCTGAAACTCTCACGGTGGCAGTTCACATTTTTATTGTGGGTCAAATATTGTTTCGTAAAATAACTTGGAATCTAACCCAAACCATTTAAAATGTTGATTTATGGGAGCACAGCTCAGAATCATTTCTCTCCACCTCAAAGCCAAGGTTGCCGTTGGATTGTATTTTTCAACCACCATTTGATGCCATAAAGACCAACTCTTTGCCACGGGACCCCCGAATAGCGTGAGGAATCTAAAAATCAGAAGTTTGAAAACTGTCTACTATATATCAACTCTTTTGTTTGGAAGAAACTCTTACATGTTAGAGAAATATATACCTGATCCTATTTGATCATTAAATAATTCTCTTCATATCGTGGAGCTGTCTGGATATACAATACAAATATTGTCTTTTTCTCTATTTCAAGTTTTTGTGAAATGTGGATGCCAAGTACTTCTATGCATCTGGAAATAGCAATTAGTTTTCCGAGAAACCTGACTTTATTCGTAGAACATCATTCACCTACTGCTCTTTTTTGCCCTTACAGATTAGCTTGCTGTTTGTAAAGTCCCTGAGCTTACCCTCTTTTCCTCTGTCTCAGTCTGCTGCTTGATTATTGACCTATAGGATTATCTATTCCAGAGGAATCTTAGCCGTCCTTTCTTTCCTCATTATCTCTACATAATCTTTTCATTTTCTTCCATATTTTTCTCCTCTCTGTAATCAGTCTTCAGTTTCTTAAATTGATGTGTTTTTTTGTAGTCGATGCTGTGGAATCCAGATTTGCCATCCTGCTTGGGTTTTTGAAACAATGCTCTTATTTCTGTACCTTCAGTTCTCACCACAGGGTCAAGTTTTACTGCTAGAAGTAATTAGAAATTTGATTGGCTTGTTTTCCTGTCCTTCTTGATATTGCTTTCTTAAAAGTCACTAAACGATTCCATTTATTCTTCAACCATTTATTCTCTAAATAATCTCCACTATTTGGATTTGACCATCTTGTCTCCAGAGTCAGAGTAAATTATTTCTTTCGATATCTTGTTCGTGATGAGTTTGTCTAATATTGCTTAGTCTAATCCGTGATTTAGTTAAGTATAGTAGATGTGGCTGTAGCATCCATCAATTTTGGCAGATATAACTTGGTCATGGGCATTTAAGTGTGTGCTGTGAATTGGATTTTTTTTCTATCCTACATGGGCATATGTTTTTGTTGAAACTCAAATTTGTATTTACCCACCAAAAATTGGTAGAGAAGAAATTTGCTCCTACCCATGTTCTTGTGGGTACGCGGGGGACAGTGAGGGCAGTTTCCACACTGTGAAAACCATCTATAAGTTTGAAAATGTAGGGTCCACAATGATGTAACTGTTAAATATGTTAAATATGTGGTAAATATGACAAATTCCCTCAGCTAAGCCGTATCCTATGTGTCAGCCATGATTTGCTAGCTAACTATAATTAGTAAGGTTCTAATTCTGTCTTTAGTACATAGCAAGGCAAACAAGAAACCTTTTTCTCTGGGATTTGAGACTCTTCACCTATCTTTTATATGCATCTAGGTACACTGAGTAGGCAGCACTGTAGTATCAATCAGCCCTTACTCAGTTCCAAATACTTTTTGGACGCTCCACTTTTAAAGGTGATGGTCTTTCTAGACCAGCCACATTGTCACGTTGCCTTAACATTTTGGTTCATTGTATCTGTGAAACAGTAACACTGAAGTAACACTTTGAGAATGTTTTCTATCTTCAAGAACTCTGTGTTCTTGTTTTAAACATTTGGTGAATACCTATCTCAGAAGTTGTTTCTCTGTTGTTAACGTTTATGCTTATCATGTGCTCCATTTAACAAACTTAAAATTTTTGCAGCTTTTGTAGAAACATGACCTCTAGAATTTTTGCAATTTCTGCGTTATTTTGCGTTTTTTATTAGCCAGCAAAGCATTCTATGTAGAAACAAATGAAATCTTAAAACACAAGTAACTGAAACATTTTAAAACCTTGACTGTGTTTATTTCACCAGTCCCCCAATGGAGGAAGGATTTATATTTTTTCCAGCTTTATTATCATTGACATACAACATGGTGTAAGTTTAAGGTGTACGACATGAGGATTTGATACAAGTATATAGTGTGAAAGGATTAGCACAGTAGGGTTAGTTAAGAACTCTGTCACTTCCGGGGGGCACCTGGGTGGCACAGCGGTTAAGCGTCTGCCTTCGGCTCAGGGGCGTGATCCCGGCGTTGTGGGATCGAGCCCCACATCAGTCTCTTCCGCTATGAGCCTGACTTCTTCCTCTCCCACTCCCCTGCTTGTGTTCCCTCTCTCGCTGGCTGTCTCTATCTCTGTCAAATAAATAAAATCTTTAAAAAAAAAGAACTCTGTCACTTCCATAATTACTTTTTTGTGGTGAAAGTATTTAAAATTGACTCTCTTAGCAACTTTCAAGTATATGATTCAGTTATCATTCACTAAAGTCACTATGCAGTACATTACATCCCCAGAACTTGTCTTCTAACTGAAAACTTGTACCCTTTGACCAACATCTCCCCATTACCCCCAACCCCCAGCCCCTGATAACCTCCACGCTATTCTCTGTTTCTGTGAGTCCATCTTTTTTTAGATTCCTTGTATAAGTAAGACCAAATAGTATTTGTCTTTCTGTGTCTGTTATTTCATTTAACATAATGACCTCCAGGTCCATCCATGTTGTCGCAAAGGGCCGCATTGCCTTCGTTCTTGTGACTGAGTAGTATTCCATTGTATATATATTGGAATGTTGCCTTTTTTTTTTTCAAAGAAGCTTAGAAGTTGTCTTGATAAATGTCTGTTTCTTGGGTGAATTACAGATGTAACCATGGAAATATCCGAAACGAAGCATGGTATCAGCAAGTAGCATAAACACAGAAAATGCTGCCTTATAATAACATCTCAAACAAGGGCTCCTTGTGTGGCCTTTAGCAAGACACAGGAATCCTCCTACCTCTGTTTCTCTTCATACAAGAGCAAGCAGCGGCACTCAATTTGTAGGGCTGTTGGTTGTGGTTTACTACAAGGTTTTTATAAATGTCAGGGGTCCTTTAATGCTGAAAGTCCTGTTAAATCCATTAAGAATTCTATATACATTCAATTCCCCAAAGAAATGATTCATTCAGCAAACATTTATGGAAACCTATTACTTGCTAGGCACAAGGCTCGGTACTGTGCGGGATACAGTTAATGGAAGACATGATCCCTGCCTGACCTCTTACTATGAAGCCGCTTGTGTTATGTGCCAGAAGCCAGGTACAAACTAACCGCGAAAAGAGTCCAGGGGGAGACGCAGGGGCTGGGATTACATCCAGCTGTGGCATTGAGAAACGCAGCCACGGGAGAGGTACTGTTTGAGGTACTCTTTGAAGGAAGGATAGGCGGATATTCCAGGCAGAGGGCATAACCTGAGCAAAGACGGAGAGAGGGAAAGGTGGGATGTGTGGGGAGGGAGGTACGTGTGAAGTCAGCCTGGCTGAAGCGAGAGCTTGTGTTGCAGAGGAGTAGCCTTAAAAGTCAGTGAGGAGTTTGAACTTGATTTCATAGCTCTGAGGAGTCTGACCGTTTTTAAGTAGAGAAATGACCTCATCAGCCTATGCGAGATGAATCGGTAGAGCACAAGAGACTGGCAATTGGCCGGGGCGGTGGGGGGGATCCTTTTAGAAAGTGGTGAAGTATTGAAGGTATGGAACAATCTGAACTAGGTGGTGGCCGGGGGAAGAGAAAGTCCGGACGGAGGTGAGGCGTTGCTAAAGTCAACATGGTTAATTAAGGAAGAAGGGGTTGACGTTCTCCAGCCTGTGGCCACCGTGTTCCCTTGAATATCTGAGCTCATTGAATTTTAAGTGAAGGTCTGCCATACTTTTTTCGGTTTCACGTCAGACGCCATCTTGTTTACCACCGTATCATCTGTGCCTGGCACAAGTCCAGCCCGTATTGGGAGCTTGGAAAGTATTAGTTGAATGAAGTGCAAGCTTGTTGAATCCCTTTGAGAAAGAGAGAATAAATATGGGGTCACCTGCAAGGTGCCCTGTCACCTCTCTTTCTGCATCTGTACTTCCACCCGCCATTCAGTTTTTACTTAAATATGAATGAAAATTGTATACACCCATGTGGGGACTCTCCTCACTCAACCACATTTTAACTGAGATTTGATAGCGTACACATTGCTGATTTTTGCAAATTTAATTTCATCCCTTAGCATTATAGAAATGTTCTTTGGCTGCACACTGTTGGATGTTCTCCAAATGTTGCAATTTGAATGCTTTTACCCTATATATGGATTTTTTAAAATTTTGCTGAGTGGCCCCTGTTAAATGTCATTTTAAAGTAATTAGTGTGATAATCTAGTAATATTCAAGCATTATTTTTTTTTTGGCCTTACAACGTTTGAAATAGAATTTTACAGCAGATGACTAGCTTGCAAATCAAAGTATTCTTGGAAACATGATTACCACTAATAAGGTCATTCCGAGTCAAGTACAAGGTCAGAATCTGCAGAAAAGGGTTCTGTGTAAAAAGTGACTGCTAGTCCAATAAAAATATACATTTGAAGCTTAATTAATAACTTACTCTGAATGTACAGTGATCTTTTAAAAGTCCAAAGAGTTTGAGCATAGAAGGGCACAGAAAAATTCTCAGAGAAAAAGCCCATGCACTAACATGTTTAAATAAACTTAACTAGAGCCCTCAATAGCTAGAACTGAGTCCAAGTAATCGGCTTTTAAAAGAAATGGGAAAAATGATTTCAAGATGTGTTTTTGAAAAAGGTTCATGAGCTATACCTTGGAGTTTGTGTAGTCAGGCTCAATCTCTTATACCTTCTCCATCTTCCTCTCCTTTCTGCATGGTCATACCTGTTTTCCAGGACAGAAATTGTTGTGGGTGTAATCCTCAGTAATCAAGATATGATTCAGGTTTGGGCACCTAACTCTACTTCCAAGCACAGGAAAGGTGCCTGGAATATTTTAGAAAATTTAGAATATTTTAGAAAAATATCTCAATAAAGAAGGAAACTTTAATAATTTTCAGGATTTAGCAGCATTCAGCTGATGTCATTAGTATTTTACAATATCTGTAATTGTGACTTGCAGATGTTAATAAGCAACTGACAGCTAAACCAAAACTGAGACACTCTCATTTCTCCCTAGTTCTCAAGACCTCACTCTGGCGGCACAGGACATTTACTCCATCTTTGAAGTATTAGCGATAAAACATATTTAATCATATTTTACTTGTTGCTCCCCCAAATTTCCTATTCTATGCATAAGAAACCCTTAAGAAAAAATGACATTGCTTCCCAGTCAAAGACTATAGAGAAGAAGGGAAGGAAGGAAAGAAGGGAGGGAGGGAGGAATGAAGGAAGGGAGGGAGGGAGGGAAGGAGGAAGAAAGAAAATTCAGAGACACTTATTGAGAAAGGCTTTTCATTCAGCAATACTTCAGCTCCGTAATAATGTATTTGAAACAAAAATCAGAATGAAGGTGTAATGAATAAAATGACACACTAATGAAAAGGGGGTAATAGAGAAAGTAAGACTCCCCCAGAGAGAGAATGATTTGTGCCATTTTGATCACACATTTTCCATGTTCAACTCCTTGGCTTTCCTTGAAGCCAAAATGAAGAGCTGTGATGAATTCCAGCTCAGAGGAGTTTCCTTCTCCCGATCAAATGCGCTCCCTCTCCAGGGCACCATTACATGGAGCACCTCAGTCACCTTTGATTTCTACCCCGTGGTTTTTCTGTGGTTTCTAGCGCAATTTTGTCAAGTGCTAGAGCCCCTCATGCCTCTGCAGTCCCAGGAGAGAGATTTGCAAACTCCTCATGGGCAGGTTCCATGTCCTGTTCTTCCGTGTGCCTTCCACAGTCTCCAGCAGTCTTTTTTTTTTTACGAAGAGGTGCTTGTTAACCAGTGTACTTTCTGTTATCAGGCAGTGAGAACAATGCAGTTCAACCCATTCTCCTATTTACTGTGGTTGCCAGAAGGGCCCGAGCTACATGTAAGGCGCCACTGAAGTAATTAACTGGAGTCTAGAGTTTTGAAGTTTTTGGTAGAATTATTCCTATCATCCCACCTTCCCCATTACATTGTATCTCTCTTACTCTTTAGGCTTATGATAATGATCTCGCTGGCAGTGTATCTTTCTTGTAAGTGATTTCCAAGTCTTTGGGGGAAGAATGTAGTTGTATAACTAGTGAGGAAGTAAGGGGGCAAGGGAAGGGGCTAATTCTATGTCTGAATTGAGTATTTGCGGCTTATTAAGCTATCTGGTTTTCATTTAGATGTGTCCTTGTATTGCAGTCAGGCCGGTATTGGAAACTGGGGGCCTCAGTTGGAGATAGGCTTGCAAGGATACTCAGAAATAAACCAATTGCTGTTGAGACTACTCATCATACAGAAAGGGGAAAAATTACAAACACTTGACACCCCTTAGACCGGTGTTTATTTTCTTCCAGTGAAGAGGACGAAAAGTCTTGTCCGAGATGTACTGTTTCTTTACTGTATCGCTGCACGTACAACGGATGAACTTTGTATTCGGTGCTTGCTTTGAGGTTTGGGAATCTATCAATACCTCAGCTTTTGATTATCCATGCTGAAACACCATGGTCAGCATTGGGTTGTTTGCTTATTTGATGCGAAAAGTAGTCCCCTCCTTTTAGCTTTCTTCTTCCAGATGGCTTTTTTGGGAGGTGAGGAGAAGGGGTAATGCTCCCAAATGAGTGTGCTTTCTGCAGTAATTAAAGGTACTTATTTATTGGAGATCTGAGAAGAATTTACTAAAAAATCCTTTGTAGCTTAAACCTGGGTACCTAGCAAACATTTAGAGAAACACTCTGGGGAGGTTTGTAGAGCAAATGCAAGCAACATGTAATAAACACACAGCTCTTAATATACTCACCTTTAGAACTAATAGCACTACTTTGTAGGTAGAAAATGAATATGTTTTCTAAGAGCAATAGAATTTCAAGAAGCCCAATCCTTCTTCTCCATGACCTGGGCTGGCCTTTTTTTTTTAATCTTTTTTTTAGTTTTAAGTCATCTCTATACTTAGCGTGGGGCTCGAACTCAAAACCCCGAGATTAAGAGTCACATGCCCCACCGAGTGAGCCAGCCAGGCACCCCAGAACTGGCTTGCACATCATTACTGGGGTCAGAGATATGGGATTCAGATACCAAAATCCCTTCAGTCTGACCTTTTAGAAACTGAAATGCTTAATAAATAGCCAAATCCATTGTTAGATAGGACAGTATTCCCACAGAGCAGAACTTCTCAAGACTCTTGTTCGCACACTAGCAGCACCGACTTCACTGGGAACTTGTTAGAAATGTGAATTCTGAGGCCCCACCCCAGACCTGCTGGATCCGCAACTCTGGGGGTGGGCCTGACGGTGTTGGAAGATTCCAATGAATGCTGGGTTTGAGAACCACTGGTTCAGAGAATTCTCAGCACTCTGCATTGTTCCCTTAATGCTTCTGCCTTCCTTTCTGACCACTTTTTCCCCAACGACTTCAGACTTGGGTTCTTGTTTATATTTTGATCCTGCAGACAGAAAGCGGCATCTGTTCTAGAAGCCTTACGTATCTCTGGGAAACTTAACTCTGTTTCTCCCCTCGAGAAGCACCATGGGGCTTTTTAGCTAAGATAAGGCTCTGAGGCATACTGCCCCGAAGACAGCAGTTTAGTTCTGTTCAACCCAACACGTCTCAAAATTCTTTGACCACAGATCCCTCTATTTTGTGGAGCGCACGGAACCTTCTCATTGGTGTCTAAGTGCATGAAACCAAAAAGAAAAAGAAATTATTTTAATAATTTAGATTAGTGACTTTTTTTTGTACCCCCAAAGCTCTACTGTAGGTGTTGCTAGCAAGTGCGGGGACTTGCTTCTGTATATTATAAAGGACGTATATTGTAAGGGTAGGAAAGCTTTTCCTCCTGTCCCTCTAGGTTCTCTGGCTGGTGTAAGAATTAAATTGCTATCAGAAAGATTAACAGGACACAAACAAAAGTTAATAACATGTGTTCCTCCTGTGTACATGGGAGAGACCCAGGAAAAATGAGTCATTCACCACATGGCCCAAGCCATCACCTTACCTACCAGATTTAGCTAAAGACAAAAGATGACTAGGAAGAGCTCAATAAACAAGGGTATGATCCTTATGCAGATTTAAGATTCTGCCGGGTTAGAGTCGCCCTCCTCTTGGTACAGCCAGCAGGACACCTCACAAGTGGTGTGAAGCTCTGAAAACCTGTGTCTGCTGTTTCTTAAAAATAGTCGGCTTAAAATAATCAATATGCCAAAGACGCGTAATTTGGGGTGGCAAAATCTGCTCCCCTTCAATATGTGCCTCTATATATGCCTGCATGTAATGTACATATATAGTTACTAGTTCTTTACAATAGAAATAGACGTATCACATATTCAAACATGTTTCATGTTTATAGGACTCAATCTTGGCTTCTAAGAGATCAACTTATTGAGAGGAAAAATAAGAAAAATGAGAAATTAGCTCAAACATGGATAAACAAGTTTATAACAAGATTCAATTTTATTATTTATCAATTTATATAAATAATCAAAATCCCTTTCATCAGGTCGCCTGGGTGGCTCAGTCAGTTGGGCATCTATCTGCCTTTGGCTCAGGTCATGATCCCGGATAGAGCCCAGTGTCAGGTTCCCTGCTCAGCGGGGAGCCTGCTTCTCCCTCTCCTGCTCCCCCTGCTTCTGCTCTCGCTCTCTCTCTCTGCCAAATAAGTGGGTGAAATCTTTTAAAAAAATCCCTTTGATCAATTACTTGCTAGTATTATTAGGCACCATTACCATCTTCCCTTATTGTCTATTATTTGTTCTGCTTTATCCTCCTTACTTACCAGGAGAAAATGATTTGCCTGATTTCTTTTGATCATCTTAATATATGTCATAAATAAAATATGGCAGCAGTTGTGGCAATGTAAAAATTGAAAAAGTACCAACCAAAAAGTGTAATGCTCCAGATTTTTCATATAATAGAAATGACTTTGAGTGTTTCATTCATTAGGATTCTAGAGTGAATTTGTGTTCCGTGAGATCTTAAAGTAAGAAGACTGTGATGGTAGGAACGTGTCTCTTGACTGGAGAAACTGGTCTCCCAAGTAGGCTTATTGTCAGTTGAAAGAGAGCAATAACTGTTCTTGTTTCAGTTTTTTACAAGGATAAGATTAAAGCTGGGATCTTGTCTTTTTCCTCTGGTCTTTCACTTGCAGTGGGAACAGCAAGTATCCTTGGCTTTTTAACATTGTATATAAATTCCGACCTGGGGCACATGATCATTTCTAGTACTCACATAAGCAAGGATTACCCATATGGTAATGCAGTACCTTTTGTGGGGAAGTGAAATGCTAAAGCATAGTTCGCAATCTGTAGTATTCTTTGTACTGAATTCACAGTCACGATTTTAGTTCTGTTGTAAAGAACTAATAAAGAAAAATAACTGTAATATTTTTTACACTTTGTCCTGATTTTATTTCCAAAGCATACGAAATTGCATTTTCTTCCTTTATTCTCTCAAAGTGCCTGTGAGGTATACAGGGGCAGGAATTTTTCCTAGCCAACCTGATTACTGCAACTGGAAAATAATTTAGCCATAATCTAAAGATAATCAGAATCCAGGGCACTTAGATCTCAGTCTAGAACTCTTTCTGATAAAATACTGCTTTCATCTTAAAATTTAGATGTATTACTGCCTTGCCTAGGAGCAGATGCATTCGAAATCTAAAGTACGACTAGCCTGTGACCTGATTCCAAACAACTGGTTCGTGTCAACACTGGCTTTGCTATCCTTATTATCTTCCCTATCATACAGTCTTTTTAAAAAGATTTATTTATATGAGACAGAGAAAGAGAGTGTGAGAGCAGGGGGAGGGGCAGAAGGAGAGGGAGGGAGAGAGTCCCAAGCAGAGTTCCTGCTGAGTGTGGAGCCCGACGTGGGGCTCGATCCCATGACCCTGAGATCACCACCCATGAGATCACGAACTGATCCGAAACCAGGAGTCGGATGCTTAACCGACTAAACCACCCAGGCGTCCCTCTATCATACCGTCTTTAAAAGTACAAGTACATTTTTGGAGTCTGCATTGTTCAATTTTCTAGTCTCTTATTATAATATCCAGATTCCCTGGTGTCATCAGCAAATACCCGTAATTCTTTTCTTCTTAAAGCTGTGGAAAAGCCTAAATGATAAGTTGTATTGAATAGAATGCATATGTTCATATTATTGATGTGTTTACCTGGTGCATCTAAATACTGATTTGTACTTTGAAGTCTTTAGTATTCCTTTGTGAATAATGTACTTAACCCAAAATATGCTGGCAATATAGAGAAGAAATAAACATAGCTCTTGTTCAGGGGCTACAGCTGGAGTGCGGAAAAAGTCAAACCTTAGTTCCCAGGTCTACACATCATCACCCCGCTCTGCGCTGTCAGAGTATAGACACGCCCTAGTCATTCAAGTCAAATCCCCCACTGAAACTGAGCTTTCGGTGGCCCACACTTGTGTGAGGTGGTGTGTGTTGCGTCTGTGAAATATCATTTGCCTGGACTTTCAGTGGAATGAAATGTTTCCAAAGAACACTTAGGTACTGCTTTTCGATAAGGTTGCTCTTTGTTTTCGGAGATTGTCATGGTTCGGAGATTTTCTCTGCTTTGGGATAGCGTGGAACCTCTGGCCCTGAGACGTTTGCGGTCTGAGTAAGCCTGCTTCTGAAGAGCAGTAATGTGCTTCTCAAAGATTCTTCTTATAAGGTGGTAACAATAGTCACAAAATGCACACCAGCAATTCTTTCACTGAGCCCACCTCCTTCCTTTCGGTGTCCGTGGGGTTTCTGCTGGACTGTTGCTCTTGTGGGCCATGGTCATGTGTGCTGAAACTCCCTTACCCCAACCCCTGATAATCTGGCACTGCTCTCCCCCAAACCAGCTGGCAAAAATTCTATCATGCCAACCTTTACTAAAAAGCTGTGCTAAGAGAGGACGTGTTTGTACTAATTGTTCTGCTTCGGGAAGGACGAAGGACTTAATAATGCATATAAAGCACTCTGAATGGTGCCCAGTGCCTGGCAAATACACAATAGAGTTAGCTGGGATTACTCAGGTGAACATTCGGTGACCTTCTCTTACTCGTTTGCAAGTCGCTCGAGATCCCTAGGTGCTTAAGAGAACATCCCACTGCCATACGTTTAGCTATTAAATCATTTCGGGGCACACCTAACAGCCAGTTGATGTGCGATCTCTGGTACAATCTTCAAGAGAAAATAGTGGCCCGGGCAGCAGAAGTGTTTGAACTAGCTCATTCCTCCGTGTGACACGTGCTGAAGGATTGCACAGGCTAACGTGCTGGTTAAGAATGTGAGCTCCCGACCCAGTGCCCCTCGGTTCAAATGCTCGTTCTGCTCCGTTTGTTCTGTCACTTTGTGGGTGTTTCTTCACCTCACTGTGCCTCAATTCCTTGGTAAAACACTGACCCAGCTTTATTGTGAAAATCACGCGAGGCAACGCACGGAAAGCACTTTGAACAGTGTCCGGCACATGGCAAATACACAGTCAAGGCAGCTGTCATATTCAGGTGGAAGTGCTGGTGAAAAAAATGCAAACCAGACCACACGGTGTTCTGTAAATCCCCCAAATGGGTTTTGTCACTATGACAGCTTTCAAGATATTAATGGAAAATATAATTTTACAGGCCCTCAACCTGGTCTCCAAATGTGTGTCATTAATTGTCACACGCTGAGTAATATGTGCTAAAACCAGAGATACAATTATTCCCCAGCACCCTCATAAATGGTCGGAATCCGTTCACATCCGAAGGATCATTTGACCTTCTGTACCAGCCTCTAGTCTATAAAGTCGATGTAAAACCTAAAACAAAATAAAGCCGATGACACGCTCCACTTAGCTTTAGTAGAAAAGCAAGTGTAAAAGATTGGCAGACTGATGTTTTATACTATCTACTTCATTTCACTGTATCATTTTTTTCTGAAATATTTTTCTCGAACGGATTCGATTTACCTGATAAGAGAGACACAACCTGGACTTTTTTTTTTTTTTTCAGAAAGTCACATTTTCTGAAGTGTTCTAATTTTATTCTGATTTTCAGGGAAGGCACCATGAAGCTAGAGTAGATCTGTTTTCTTCTATTTTTCCCTTCCTCAAATAAGGATTCCAGGAATTAAGAGGCACCGGTTAGACTCTCACCATGATTCTAGAAACCTTCTTGTGCTTAATATAGAGGGTACCCAATAACTCTTGTTCCAGCTGGTTAAACTGACTTGGGGAGTACAATTAATAGATTTTAAAACTAACTTGTGCTGTTCTTTGCTTTGTTTTATTTTTTTCCCTGTTTTAGATCTGGAGATAGGCATTCTTTGGCAGACGTCATATTTCAACTTCTCCTCTGTAAGGATTATGAGACATTTACGGTTGAGGGATTGATTTATTTTAAAACATAAAACCTCCACTTATCATTTTATCTTCTTTAAACTAACCCCATTTCTAGTTACATTGTTTGTGGATGGCCTTGTTTGGTTCTTTAAATACTAGGAACAGTTTCATCATCATCAAATATTAACTGCTCACTGAGAGCAGGTGAGCTTGACAAGGTTCCTGTATTTACTAAGAGCAACTCATTTTAAAACATATATTTTTAAAAAAGTGATCTCTGTCGTTTCATCTGGAACTCTCTCAATTCTCTTCACATCTCTGAAACACATTTCAGATGAAGCTTAATATACTTGGTAGATACTCAGGCGACACAGAGTAGATCTTTATTTTGAAAAGATAAAACATTTGTATCAACAAAAAAATTACTTCCTTTAAAAAGGCCACTTTCTTTAAATATACGATGCGTTTGGAGTTTGGAGTTTTCTTTGGGGATTTGTCTGATACTCTAAAATATCTACAGTTTTAATAAGAAGTTAGCCCAGAGTTTTCATTAAGACTCTTGGTGATAAAAATATATTTCCATTAACAAAATGTGAGCTTCGTCCCTGCCTCAAAGCATTTGAATGACAGTGGATACCACTAAGACTTTCTGCTTGGAAATTGCATATTCCAATTGGTCGGGTGGCTGGGTAGGCATGTAAGGAAAATGCTTATTTCAAGTGGATACATTTGGCCTCCATTTGGGGTTTGAAACAGGATTTCACAATTGTGAATTTAGCAAGACCCTGCGAACAACCATTTTGATACCATGCTTTAAAATTTCTTTATCCAAAAAAGGCCTTAGGTTTAGCAAAAGAGGGACTGATTGTCATCTTTGTGCCTCTAATTTCAAAATGCAAAGGTAAATCAATAACTATACCTGCCCTTTGAATAACCTCTGGGAGGAGGGATCCGAGGCTGCCTATAGAAATGTAATTATTTAATGTATTCTCAGTGGCAGGCATACTGAGCCCTGCAAAGATCAATTGTTTAAATCCGAACACGATAATCAGTGCCTTTCCCACCTTATACTCTCCATACACGTTTGCAAGCTATTTGAAGCTTTCTTTGAAACTTTCTTTTTACTCAGAGACAGGAAACTTAATTTTGCCAAGTGGCAACCCCAAGGTTTAAGTCAAGTGCAAAACCGAGACCCTTAGGAATCGAGGGGATTGCCAACTACCTCCTTATTTCCCAAGTTTTAGTGCAGTTTAAACTCACTTGAGACCCTTGAGTTTTAAGTCATGGAAATGCTAAGGTAAGTGGCAGATGGTTTTAAGGGACAGGAGTCACAGTGTAGGGAAAGCCCATTAGAGAAGTCCTGAAGTTGTTCCAGACGTTGCCTGGCTGAAGCATTCAAAGAAGAGAAGAAAGCTGGGGAGATGATTGCGGGATCTTTCTTTGTAGCAATCGTAGGGCCGATCCCGGATAGGCAAAAATGCTCCGTGTCATTTCCATGGAACATCCAGTTCTTGGGTTTCACTGTATTTTCCTAGTTAGGAGGAGAGAAACAGAAATTAAAAGTATGAAGGAAAAACTAACTTGACCTACCAGATGCCATGGGGCTTGGTTCGAGCTTCAGTAGGAGGAAGTATTAGATCAGCATTTTTCCATAAGGACAGTCTAATGAGATACTGGTAAAAGGGGTTTTATGGGGGCACCTGGGTGGCACAGTTGTTAAGCGTCTGCCTTCGGCTCAGGGTGTGATCCCGGCGTTCTGGGATCGAGCCCCACATCAGGCTCCTCTGCTAGGAGCCTGCTTCTTCCTCTCCCACTCCCCCTGCTTGTGTTCCCTCTCTCTCTGGCTGTCTCTATCTCTGTCGAATAAATAAATAATTTTTTAAAAAAGGGGGTTTTATGAAGAAAAGAGGGACGGCTTCTGTGATTCAGCTGTGTTGGGATACCAGGTTTCTTTACTGTAGGACATAGATGAGAGAGATCCTTTGATACACTCTGGTGTATGGTCAGGCTCTGCGAGGGGAATGTAGTATGCCATTCTTACAAGAATTTCCCCAGGAAACTGGGCTTTTGAGGCTCCCTTCTTGGGAGCAGTGGTCTATGGTACACACTCCAACAAATGCTTTCCAGCTTTACTCTGCGTTTCCATCCCTTGTTGTCTGTAAACATGTGAACTTCCCCGGTGTGGTACTCTTTCATTCTTTCTGCCCTTACCCATTCTGAGTCCTTGATAATTCCAACAAAGGCATCTGCATCCTTTCTTTGAATGTTTAAGATGGATTTGCTTTTATTCTTTTAATTCCTCCATTTAAAAATGCAGAAGTCATCTATTACATTCTTGCTTCTGTTGCACTCACGTGGTATCAGTGTTTTGGTGTGCACCGCGCCATTAAAATCATCCTTATTTCACAACAGCTTGTTAATAAAGTCATAAGAAAAATATGAAAAAACTGAAATGAAGTTTGGTTTTGAAATTTGGGGGTCAAAAGTCAGTCAGATGAGCAATCGCTTGCCGAGCTTTGCTCTGGGCCAAGCACCAGCTACTGTGCTGGGACTAGAACATGCCTAGAACGTGGCTTCTGCCCTCCGAGAGGGCAGATGAGAGAATGCTCCCTACACCAGGGATCGTTGCGTACTTACGAGGAACAGCAGTACTCAAAGTGTGGTCCAAGGACCCTAGAGCGTCACTAACACCCCGTCTGGGGTCTGATTGAATTAAGACCTCATCTGCTGTTTTCACTGTCCTTCTCTCAGGAGTGGAGTTTTCCAGAGACTGCATGATAGGTGACGTTGCAACAATTGAATGCAAAAGCAAGCATGAGAGGAGTCTGCATGCCTAAGGACTTAAAAAAAATGTTCAGGACCATGTCTAGTAACGGATTCCTATATGTTCACAATCACCACTTTTGTGACCTGCATATTCTGCTACGTGGGGTATTATGGATTGCCAGTTTTCCTGAATATATGATTTCGTTCATTAGAACTAACCATTCCCCTTTACTTCTCCCTCTCTTTTAATATGAGTAATCAAGAGCTGACTGAAAAAGACATCTATGCAAATAATGGCTATTCGTGCCATTTTTTGCATGTTTTGAATATGTATCCGCATAGATCTTATGTGTGCCTGTGGAAACATGATGCTTCAGCCGTCATTTTCCTCGGCTTTAATGGATGACTTTTCCGTGAATTTGAGTATTCCATAGACGAGGCTGAAGGAAAAAAAAAAGTTAACCTACCCTCCTCACCCCTCCCACACACAAATAAAACCTTCAAAACACAAAAGCCTCATCTTCCTGTAATATTTACTATGTTCCAAAAATGTGTATAAATTCGGAGTCAGGAGTTAGGCGTGGTGGTCACTGGCCATGGCCCTCTTCGTCCCACCTCAAGGAGGAGCCCCGGGCAGGCACAAAGTCATTTGAATATACGATTGCGCCACTGTGGGTGGGAAAGTAGAGTGGCTGACGGGTAGGGAGCTGTGTGAAGCTTTTGGTGGGAGGAGCCATGGATTAAAAAATTGCTTTCTCCAACAGCCAACTTCTTTAAATTCCTTGCAGCTGGTCAGGTAAGCTGGGGCTGAAAGTGCCTTCTGCTTTGCTTGGGGTAATTGAAGGCCCTCGTAGAGGCTGGGTGGATTCCATGGAGGGAAATCCTTTTGTCCTTAAGGTAAAGGGAGTCAAATGGCTTTTGTGGATTTGACTCAAATTAGTTAAACTCACGAGGGTAGAGGAATGAATAGGGAGAGGGTTGCCAGGTGATATGTTAAATGGAGAGCATACCTATACTAAAACATTGTTCATTGCTTGCCTGAAATTCCAGTTTGATTGGGAGTTCTGTATTTCCACTTGATAAATTTGGCAACCCTGGATGGGGTTCCGGGCAGAAGCCCTAGCCAGGAAGAAAGGGAGCAAGCGGCTGGAGGCCTCTTTGTCCTGGGTTTGTATCACTACAGTAGGTCACTAGGTGGGGTGTCTAAGAAAAGGGAGGAGAAGGAACCCGAAGAACCCAACATTTGACTATGGGCTGAGAGCAAGACACCCCTTTACGTTGTTTCATGACAAAGCCTATGTCGCTTGCTTTTATGTGTATTTATTTTATTTTTTGGCGTCGCAAATTGAATGCCATTATGTTTTCCTTCCTGTTTTCTGTATTTTAGTGACATTTTATGTTGGCAGCCATCAAACTGCTCTAGAGACAGCCTCCATGAATACTTTTGGTAACTAGGTGCCGATGTGCTTTCATTGTCTTTGGTGTTAACTGGATTCTGGTTAGCTGTGTTGTAAACAGGGAGGGCGTTCTTGACGAGCTTATTATTGAACAGATGCTCGGTTACTATTTTTCCGAGCATGACTGAGGGTATTCGATTAAGACCACTGCGGGNTTAAGCTCATGGTTATTTGAAAGCAAATGTTTAATGTGAATGCAGCCGAATGGGGGGGGTGGGTCTTGAAGTATAGCGGGGACATTTTTCTTGTAAGAAGCTCGCCTATGCAATAAAGACCCACAAGAAGGCCCCACCTGACGCGATTGACCTAAAGCCATATTCTGCCTCTATTCTACCTCTCAGTAGCTTCAGGGGTTTTGACTTGAAGGGTGTTCAGAGAATTGTGGGTTGGGGCGAGCAGCTGGTGAAGGCAGTGTACTGGAAGCCACCCCTGGAAATGCAGTGTTCCCATTGAGTGGACTCGGGTGCTGATTACCTATGAAGCTGCCGCAGGCTCCTTTATTCGGCTGTGTGGGGCCGTATGGCCTGGGGGTTCTTGTGGCTACAGACCCCTGGAATCAGACCAGGGTTTGTGTCTGTGTGCCTTATGGATTCCTGATACTTCTGGCTTAGTTATCCTGAATTACCAGGATTTTTCAGCCGTCATGGCCACATACACCTCAGAGTATATATTCATTTAAAAAAGAAGAAGAAGAAGAAGGTATGAATTAGCTGTTTTCTAGACCTGAATAAAAACCAGTCATTTGGGACAGACAGCCAGGAACAGCCTTATTCATAAGTTGGCTATTGTTCTCTTGTTGGAGGAAGAGGAAAGAACTTAATGGAAGGAAACAGCCAGAGAAGCAAGTAGGCTTCTTTTTTTTTTAAGATTTATTTATTTATTTGTTTGAGAGACAGAGTGAGCAAGCCAACGAGAGAGAGAGAGAGAGAGAGAGAGAGAGCAAGAGCACACACAAGCTGGGGGAGGGGCAGAGGGAGAGGGATAAGCAGACTCCCCACTGAGCAGGAAGCCCGACATGGGGCCCGGTCCCAGGACCCCGGGATCATGACCAGAGCTGAAGGCGGATGCTTCACCGACTGAGCCACCGAGGAGCCCCAGCCAGTAGGCTCCTAAGGCAGACTTAGTATTACTCCCTATAAAATCATTCTCACAAACTTTATTCATTCACTCAGCAAACTTATGGAGTGAACACTCTTCTCCAGGCACAGAAACATCCCTGGAGGTTCAGAGATGAGAAAGATAGAGTCCTGCCTTTGGATAAGCTCAAAGTCTAGTGGGGAGATAGGCATGCAAACAATTTATCGATGTGCACAGTGATAAGTGCTGGGATAAACCTGAGTGCAAGGCGCAGGTGGAGGCACAGAAGAGGGGGAGGTAAATGAGAGTGGGGGTGGGGAGAGGAGTCCCGGCAACTCTTTACAGGGAAAGAGTCATTTGAACTGAAAATCCGCATTGGGGAGTGTGAGCCTGGGAACTTGGCTTCTGTCCTTACTGAGCTGCTTGAGAATTAGCACCAAGTCCTCTCACTTCCTTGGTCTTTACTTTCTCAGGAAGATAAAGGCACACGAGATGTTCCTTAAAATCCGGTTCAGCCCTAAATGTTACAAGCTGGTAATCAAGCTATCTTAGTGGACTGTTCCAGAACAAATCATCATTGTTGAGCCCTACTCCCTTCATCTTTTTGGAGGTCACCATTTGAAAGCTGTCTTGAGGCAGATAGGCAAGAAAATTCTTCTGCCCTCCTCCCAGCTTCTGACGTGAATTCAGACTTGGTGTCTGGTTTGCGCCAAAGTCATTGCCCAGTGTGTGCGTAAATGGGATGTCAAGGAAGCAGTTCAGTACCATAAGGAAATGAGATGCAGAGCTGACTGAGGGGGTGGGGGGGTGCGTGGCTGGCCCTCTCCATGGGGGCGTATGTTCAGCCTCGTTAATCTTGCCTTCAGTATTTTCAGGAAATGGTTTATTAAAGACTTTAAAAAAAAGATTTCTTGTCTGCATCCCAAATTTAAATTACAAGTTGTATGTAAGATTTAAGGATGCTCTTTATGCATATTTATCAATGTTCATAGATGGTATAATGTTGGAGGAGAAAATGATGCAGATTATATCATTTTTTAGAAAGAACCCTAAGAAGAAGAAAGTGGAAAATTATCCATTAGTATGCTGACATCTGGCTAATACTCCGTTTATGTTGATGTCCCCTCACTTTTAGCTCCTTTAGATTGTTCCTAGCCTTTAAATAGGTCTTGGTGGTAGGAACCAGGCAACCTCAGATGTGTGATTTGTAATTCTCGAATAGCTGTGACTTCCTCTGAGCAGCCGTGTCTATGCATGTAAGTATGTGTCAGTGGGGGCACTGTGATCAATAAGATTTTTCATTTAACACACGATCATTAAAATGAAATAACATAATTTGTTTCATAGAACAAATCATCTGTTCGTTGCCTTTATTTAACATTTCACTTTAACTCTTGGTCGCCTAGCAGAGCTGTGAGGTGTCTTTGAAAAGGTAACCCAGTTATCATTGTATTTGAGGGGAGGGGTTCCCCCCTCCACCCCCCTCCCCGTAAATCCAAATGTATTTGAAGAAGCCAGTCATTCTGCAAACAGCTGTTTCTGTTAAGATACTGTGACTGACAAAGGGTAATTTTCAGCTTCCTAGGGTCCTTTTCTTATTCTGATGTATGGTAGAGCTTTCTCTTAGAAACATAAAAAAGTACATTTCACAGGGTTTTTCTACCACCAAGTGCATGGGAAATCTTGGATCTGACAGACTCACTCTCATAACTCCCAAGACTTAGGTGGGATTTGAATCTCTACAATGCTACTTTTCTCTCTTCGTCAAAGGCTTTGTACTCATTTGTCAAAAGCCTGAAGGTAGGAAAAAGGAAATAGATTGAATTGTGGAGGTTTTACAAATGCTCGGCAACTTTTTCCTTTGTCTGTCATCAACTTTTTGATGCAGATGTATTTCAGAAGTTTCATTGACCATTTTTCTCCCCCTGCTGCTTTTTGGGTGCAATTTCAAAGCGAGTAGATGGGAAGGGGGAACTGGAAGATTCATGGGTGGAGTGGCTCTTATTTCAGCCAAGAACCACTTTGCTATTGAATCACTTTGCTATTTTCTTAACTCAAGAACATAGTGAAAGGCTAGATGAGAATGATTTGTTTTTAAGGCCAAAGGAAATGGAAAAGAAGTGAAATCGAGGCAAGCATACATGAACTTGCATGCTAATCTTTGTGATGCTTTTTAAATTTTCCATGTATATGTAGGGGAAGCAGGGAGAGAGTTCTTTCTTTTTTTTTAAAGATTTATTTATTTTAGAGAGAGTGAGAGAGAGTGTGGAGTGGGGGAGGGGGAGAGGGAGAGAGAGAGAATCGAAGCAGACTCCCTGCTGAGCGTGGAGCCTGATGTGGGGCTGAAACCCACGAGCCCAGGAGCCCGAGACCAGGACCAGAGCTGATTCCAAGAGTTGGAAGCTTAACAGACTTGCCCCCCAGCCACCCCATAGAGAGTCCTTTGTCTTGACTAGCCTTAGCTGCTGTGTCCCGGGTAGAGCCAGCTCTGCTGGTGGTTGGCAACGTCAAAGGTACAAGGCTTGTAGAGTCCTTTATGACATGGTCCACTGAGCGCATGGCAACTCGGAACGTGTGCGTCTAGAAGGAGGACTTGGGACACCTTTGACGTGGCTTGGGAAACGTGAGGGGTGATTTTTTTTTTTTCAGACCAAGATAGTCTCTGGGCTGTTACAGAACCAGTGTGATAGGATATCTTGTGACCCATTCAAAATGCTTAGCTGGTCTAAAGAAAACACTGGGACCTTTCTAGTCATTCGTTTTCCAAAGGCCAAGAACAATGGGTGATTACATACTGTGCTGGGCAATCCCTCCCCTGCCTCCACCCCAGCCCATCCCCACCTGTTTACCAAAGCCTCGATCCCCTACAAGGACCAAAAGCAAATGTCAGCAAATGTCAAAAACAGTTTATCCCCCCCACTCTAAACTCCAGTTAAAGTGTTTTGGCCTATGATTAAGTTCGGGCCTCTTGAAGAATGAATACTTTACAGAAGAGATTTGTTATCACCGAGTGCTGTGCATATAAATATGTTATCCTGAGTTCCAAAGTCATTTTGAAAACTTAAGAGCCTTTTGAAATATTGTGTTCCACAGATAGCATCGATATTACATTATTTGGTCTCGTCATCTATTGTTTGGATAGAAAAATGCAGATTTTTTTGTCTTTTATGAGTGTTCTTTAACATAAGCTGCAGTCTCTGGTAAGGTAGTATTGGTCTGCATTTGCATTATTATAGAATTAAATTATGGATTCTGTCGTTCAAAAGAGAATGCTTTATAAATCAAGTAAAATCTCATAACTAAGAAGAGTAAGTTGTTTTTAAGTCTTATGGGGCCTCATATTCCATACTTTAGTTTTACAGCCTAACTTGATGTAATTATCAAAGTGTAATTCTCTTTTCTTTTTCTATTTCTGTGTACTGTTTTTGCTTTGTACAAATGTCATTAGTTTTCCAAGACAAAGCTTAAGGAAAGTTATTATATGTAAAGGACAGTAATATAAAAGCACAAAGGCAGGCTGTAATTCTTTATCTCTAGATTGGCAGGAAATGTGCCAAATACACCGTGTTCTTACCCTCCCTTGCTTCCTCCCCCCCTCACTGATTGCATTCAATGTAAATGATGTTAAAACTCTAAATTGTAACAATGGTAAAAACTCTAATGTATTCCTTTTCTTTTTATTGTTTAAACTGATCTATTGTTTGGAACTCCTGAATATAAGAGACAGCCCTCATTATAAAGCTTTTTTGGAAGGGGTTACAAACTGTGTTCTGTGTAAACGTCTGTGGTTGTGTTTGCCTCTCGTCTGGAAAAGCTATCAAGGTGGGTTTGCAGTCCCTAAGGCAATCCTGCTCAGCAGGTGCCTTCTTTCTTTTTCCACTGCTGCTCTGTAACTGTCCCAAAGCAGGGAATCTTAGCAATGGCCCTAAATGTGGACGGCGCAGGAAGAGGAAAAATCGTCTGCGGAGAAGGAAGGTCAGGAGTAAGTTATTTAGACCCGGTTAGGGGGCAGGATCTCTAAATGCAGCTGCACTTGGTGATGAAAAGCACTGAAATTCCAAAGAGGGAGCAGAGGCAGAGACAGAGATTTACGACCTGAGCCAGTGCAGTGATAGATGAAACTTTACAAGAACTTCATTTCTCCAGGGAAGAGAGATTCGAGAGGAGAGCAGAGGATTTCGGACTGAACCTTGGGGAAATCTTAATGTTAGGGTGTGGGAGGAGGAAGAGAAACCCCCCAGTATAAACTAGCATGCTTGGCAGTGGAAGCCACCAAGCATCACTGCTTCCCGTGCGGCTGGTAATTCCGAGCCGGAGAACTTCCGTTACACTGGGTGGAGGGTGGAGAATCTAGGAAAGAAAATCCTCGCGACTTTGCTTTGGTGCAGGGAGTGGTAGGTGTAAAATGAAGCTTATGTTTTCTCATAGGGGGCACATGGGGGGGGGACCGTCCATTATTGTGTTTTTGAGCACATAGAAGGATTTCCTGACAGTCCTTTTTTTTTTTTTAATTCTTGCACCATCTTTGGTACAAAATGGTGATTTTGTTAAAGCACAGGGACAAGACCCGGTCAGAAACAGCTGCTGCCCCAGGTTGTGAGGGGTGGCTGATTATATACTTGGCAGTTGGGGGTAAGGAAAAAAGGAGGTTTTTTAAAAAAAAAAAACTTTCGTACAGTCCTTTTATGTGCTAAAATGATGTAGCTGTTCCCAAGCTACTTTTATGCAATCGGAACTATTGGGTTAATACCATTCTCAACTCTTCCTACCAATAAATTCTTCCTTTTCCAGGATATGCAGAGGAATGTAAAGGTATGTTGGAAGTAAGATATGATTTGATTTTCTCAATCATTTAATTCGATTAAAATTCAGTGAATCATCAGGAGAAACGAAGGGACAAAACTGACAGAAAAAAAATAGTGGCTCCTTTGATTTCTCGAACTATGTTCTAAGTTATACTCAGCTTCTTGCCGTGCATCTGGACTTGTGTTGAATGTAGCTCTATAAAGTTTTGAAGGACACACCTTGATTCGCAGTGAAATGATAGGAATGCTTTGACGACAGGATAACTCAGTGTGGAGGAGTGATTGCAGAAACGGTTTAGCCATCTGAAGTAAGGGAAATTCGCAGCATCTGTTAAAAACGCTTGATGAACTAATCCATTTCTCCGGCGGATTCAGGTGGCCTAGCAGCTTATACTCTTGGGTACTCCCCCCCAAAAAGGCTGCTTTTTTTCCCCCACCCCTCTTTCCAATAAGCTCATGCACTGGGAAGAGTTTCAGCATCGGTGGGAAAAAGAATTGCTTGCAGTTGTGCTTGTCTGAAAGGGTTATGGGGGGCCTGGTCATACAAACGAGAGATTCAGTAGCCTCTTTGTACAGTGCCCACGAGTTAAACAAACGCAACAACAGGTCACATTTGACACTGAGATAAATCTCTGTCCAGTGACATCCTTTGGTACCACATAGTAGACACGGTAATTAGCAGCCATGTCAGCATTTAGGCAACACCAAAGGCATATTTGATTGCCCCAGACTGACATAGGATCCTGTCTGGAAGTGCGTAAGCCATCAATAAAACATTGAAAGAGTCGAGACTCCAAAATACACTTCGGTCTCAATTATCCAAGTGATGTAGGGCCATTGCCTCTGGAACCTAAAGGACAACATGACTGCCGGGTATAAAGATTTATTCTCTTATTGATAAACAGAACATCAGGCGATTTCAGGATGTTTCTCACGTTATATGGATTCAGGAAAAAGAACTTTAAAATTGTCCAGAAAAATGGATCTAAAATTTATCAGGTATATTTACGTGTATATAGTTGCCTAACATTTTCCCCCAATTTCCTTGATTGTTTCTATATGCAGATCCAAATCCTGAATCTTATTTAACATGCATGATTTTACATCTCATGTTAGGAAATTTTTTTAAAAATCTGTAATGTTATGAGGTATCATGGTATTCCCAATATTTCATGTTTTTTTAAAGATTTGTTTATTTATTGAGAAAGAGAGAGAGAGAGACGGTGGGGGGTGGGTGGAGAGAAAGGGAGAGAAAGAATCTCAAGCAGACTCCCTGCTGGGAGCAGAGCCTGCCCTGGGCTCGATCCCACAGCCCCAAGATCACGACCTGAGCGGAAACCAAGAGTTGGGCGCTTAACCAACTGCGCCACCCAGGCGCCCCCTAATAGTTTATGTTTTAAACGTAATTTGATGCATATCAAAGTAGGGCAGAGCAGGTGGCTAAGGGAATGAGTTCTGGAATCAGACCAACTGGGTTTTAGTTCGGGTTTTGTCACTTTATAGCAGCGCAATTTTCTCTTAGTCTCGGCTTCCTCATCTGGAAGGTGAAGATTATAAGGGTATCGATCTCAGAGGGTTGGTCCAAAGACTAAACACGTTCATTCCAGTTCGTGCAAAGTGCTTAGTGCAGCACTCCGCGCATGCATGGAACTGGACAAACTTTTGTTACTTTGTTACCAGATTTTTCGAAATACCAGTGTGCATTCATCTAATTCTTCATTTTCAGGGTCGGTGCGCTAGAGAGAACTGCAAGTACCTTCACCCTCCGCCACACTTAAAAACTCAGCTGGAAATTAATGGGCGCAACAATCTGATTCAACAAAAGAGTGCCGCAGCCATGTTCGCCCAGCAAATGCAGTTCATGCTCCAGAATGCTCACATGTCATCACTTGTAAGTCACCGCTATTGAAAATCTGCATATGTGTGTCCTTTTTTTTTTTTTTTTTTTTAAAGAATATAGATCTATGTCGGAATCCCCTTGCCGGGCTTTCGGGAACTCAGTTACAGAAGGATGTAGGATGCCAGCTAATGTGTTAATTGACGCTACGAAGCTGTTATGCTTCTGAGGGGAGCATTTGGGTGTGTTGGGTTCAACACCTGGGTTGCATTTACCATGAATTGAGTTTATAGAAAAATATTAATTAAAGGAGCAGGGGCATTTAAAGATGAGGAGGAGGTCTGATTGTTATTACAGTAAACCGTTGAATTCTAGGATATTAATCCAAACAAATTTCCTCGCTCTTTTATGGTGGTTTTGTTACTTTTTAATAGGCTTTTTATTTTGAAATGATTATACCTTGAAGTAAAGTTGCAAAGACAGTATGGAGAGTTCCCATATTACCCCTCACCCGGTTTCTCCCCCCCCCCACCCCGGTTAATTTCTTATGGCATATTTGTCAAAATGAAGAAACTGACATTATGCACATTGCTATTAATTAAACTCCAGATTTTATTCAGAGTTCATTAGCTGCCCATTAGGGTCGTCTTGCTGTTCCAGTGTTGAATCCACGGTACCACAGTGCATTTATTTGACTCCTGTCTTCCTTTCTCAGTCTTTCCCTGTTTCCCATGACCTTGACATTCTTGAGGAATCCTGGCCAGGTATTTGATGGTGGCTTAACTTAACCCAGCCACAGAGTTTCCCTTTGCAGGAATTAAAAAGATTATGCTGCCATTTTAGACCAGCGTCTGGTATTTTTATAGATCAATGAGTTGAAATGGATCCTTTAAAAAGTAATTTTGTCCTATTGAGAATTCATCTTGTCCTGATACCTTATAATATAAAGTTGCAGTTTAGCCTTAGACCTTTCGTTATCTAGATACCAGTTGGAAAGGGGTATGTTGTCTTCATCTGTTACCCATTTGGTCAGTGACTATGTAATAAACTCGCTGAAAGCTAAGGACCATATAGCTTTTCAGCTATGTAGTATGTAGATGGATACAATGAAAGTGTGCTCTCAGCAAATCCTCTCTCATTATAAAATTGATTCTCAGAATTCAAGGAAATCAGTGTGGACAGGGCAACCCCTTCACTGGTATATCTTTATAGTTAGTACACATAACAGGTGGCATTGATGAGTCACTGTAGTTTTGCACCATGATCCTCTTTTTCCAGAAGGTCCAGATGGCTTTAAGTAAAATGAGTAGATTTCATTGCCCATATTGGTAGTTTGCCAAAAACATTTGCCTTGGAACTCAGTGTGATTAATTACATTGATAAATTAGTTCCCAGAAGGTCATCAGTGAGCTCCTCTGAGCTCTTCTTTGACCTTTCATAATACTTCATATGGTTGAACTCCTGCAAACTCTTTCGTTAGCTTTCACACACTGCAGTATTTTAGTTCCTCCCTATTTCTAAAGGGGTAGGGAGGAGAAGCTGTTGTAGATTCTGGGAATAATATGAACAAAACCACAGAGAAATGAATGTGTGGGGTGAGTCCAGAAAATATGAGTAGTAGGGGAATAAAGCAAGGGAGCTTTTCACCCACCGTTATTACTACTCTTGGCCTCTCGTGGATGTCCCCAATTTCAGACTGAGCAAAGAATGGGGGCCAGATTGTATGACACACCTGAGCCCAGCATGTATTTTTTTCCTTAGGTCAAGAGGCAAGCATTGGGGCATCAATCAAATGCCCGGTTTCAGGGAATCAGAGAGCAAGGCCTGGGACAAAGTAGGGGTAAAATCAGAAGGCAGACTATTCATCTTCTGTTCAGCCTCCAGGAGAGTCTTTCCATTCCCTGTCTCAACCATTCATGCATTATTGACCATGCTGACTCACCCTGGAGACTAGGGAGTGGCTTTTGTCAGAGTCCAATAAGAGATCCATTGAGTTCTCCAGCCTCTTGTGCTTTCTAATTGAATTCTGCATGCTTTCTATAATAGAATACATTTCCCTTTTTTTTCTTCCATGAGGGTAATTTCAGATTTCAGGCTGCAGAATATGACTGATATGACTCACAGGAGTGCAATTTATTTTATAGCATATCGTAAGATACAAGACATTACTTAGAAGACCCCAGGGAACAATTGGAAATTGCTTTTCTACCTTGTAGATTATTTAACAATAGCTGTTGTGATGTGATAAACTGATAAAAGATTAATTTCTGCAGTTATGTATACAAAAAACTAACCCCGAGATGATTGATATGATCCTATTTTGTGGTCTAGAAAGCTTTGTAGGCGTGTTGTAATTGCACTAGTGTGAGCAATTTTAAGTGACATTTACCAGTCTGATTTGAAAGAAATGTTCTTTATTATGGATCTTGATATTACCATGGAAGTAGCATATGATTTTACTTGATTTTTCGGGTACTTACACTCCCCAAACAACTCTCTATCCCTTTTAACCACCCCCCCACCACCCTGATAATCTGATTCTTCTCCCTAGAATAGTCAAGCTTTTGTTTAAATTTCCAGTCCCGGTATTTGTATGGTTGCATATTAAGCCCCATTTGGTATCACTGGCTTGAACTTCAGGTCTTTCCACAAAGCTTACTTCCATCTGTTTCTAGGATACCAAGAGAGCACATCTGCTTTCGGAAAATTGAGTATGGTTTGCTTATTATAAGCCCCAGATAAAAGGAATGTCAACCTAAATGGGATGGTAGCTAGAGAACAGATTCTGTTCAGTGTGACTGAACAATGAATAAAAGCCACACCTAGTCAATTTGAGCGGAATGCTTGCCGTAGCAGGCCAGTTTGTTCACTGTATTTAACAGGTCTGAATTGACATTTGCTAGTATGAAATTCTGCCCCTGAAAGCTTTTGTTAGCTTTATTAAGGAAGTTTAGCAAGTGAGACAAAGGGCGTGACTCCCCAGTGTTTTTCAATGCAGTTAAGAGATAGTTTGATGTTCACAGCAAAAAAAAAAAAAAAAAAAAAAAAAAAAAAAAAAAAAAAAAAAAAAAAAAAAAAAAAAAAAAAAAAGAAAAAGAAAAAAAGAAAAGAAAAGAAAGAAGGAAAGAAATTATGTTTAAGAACTCCCCTGGCATAATTAGGAGGCAAACAGGAGCCCTGTAGAAGAATTTTAGGGAAATCAGACACACTGGATCGCTCTCAGGCAAACTAATGTTTTTAAATTTCAATTTCACAACCGGGAATGTTCATTACAGGAGGAAGGATTCTCACTGGTGGATGTAACGTATGCATGTATAAACTGCATATGGTGTCATAAGTCTATTAAAAACATTTCTGATTTAGACATCTTGCATAATCTAGACCTATCCATGTCTAGTAAACCCCTTTAGTTTCTCTCTTTGTGGTGATGCCCATGGAAACAGTTCTTTACACGCAGGTGAACTTGACTGACCCAGTCAAGTGTATTCACCTGATGATTTATATAGAGGTTATTGGTTCAGCCATTGGGGTGTGCCAAGTCCCCTGGTCTGCTATATGTTTTTCATGGCTTGCATTCCTGTGGCCAACACCCTGTAGGGTGTTTCAAACCACAGAGGCTATCAACATGGGTTCCACTCCAGACTTGTCCTTCATTACAAATAGTATCATCTGATATCTGTCTGAACCCTCCCCACCTTTTCACATCATGTCTATAACTCTGTGTACCAAATACATAGATACATTTCCCATAAACAAGCTCGTATGTTTATCTGACATTAATATAGCAAGAAATGAAGGCGAGGTAGCGTCTCAGAACCAAAAGGGGTAAAACTAGGAAGTTCCAGTGGCTAGGAGGAAGGGAGATACACTGACAAGTAATAGCTAGAGACCAGCGTTTTGAATGCTTTTTTCCCTTAATTAATTAGGAGCTATAAGGTGTTGTATTATTCTACGAAACTTTGGACTGCAACTGTCTTAAGCGAATAAAAGCAGTGTTGCAAAATAATTTATTTACTTTTTCATTTTTGAAAATGTTAAGTACTTAAATGATTCGGTAAAGACAAAGGATAGGATCCTTCCCTAACCATGCTACATTCTACATTTTGGCAATCACATCAGAGTTACAGGTTTTCTAGTTCACACAGTTCATATATAGTTCATATGGTTCACATACAAAACTAACTTCATTGGCTAAAGTGTCTTCTATCTCCCTATTGTCATGGCTCTTTTATTAAAAGTTATCATGAGGGGCTCCTGGGTGGCTCAGTCAGTTAAGCATCTGTCTTTGGCTCAGGTCATGATCCTGGTGTCCTGGAATCGAGTCCCAACGTTGGGCTCCCTGCTCAGCGGGGAGTCTGCTTCTCCCTCTCCCTCTGCCCCTTCCCCCTCACTCGTGCTCTCGCTCTCTCGCTCGCTCAAAATAAATAAATAAAATCTTTAAAAAACTAAATAAAAGTTATCATGATGAAAGGTACCGGCAAGCCATTTTGTAGATTTAATGGCAAAGGAAACCATGTCCATATTCCAGATGACCAGTCTCATGATCAGTACAGAAATTACAATGTATTTTAATGAAGGTTGTTCAGAAGATTTTTCAGTTTATCTACTCTGGAAATGATAAATGATGGCATTTAGTTCTTTCTTCTCGATGTGCTTACCTCTGCATGTTTTTTAAAATGATTTTTGCAAAAACGTTTAAGTTGGTGACAACAGGCATTACGTAATTATCAGGTTAATATGCTTTTAATAGAATTACGACTGTCATTATCATGTGCGGTTCCACACTGACTGAGGTTGACCAGGTCACATCACAGGAGTGCATGGGGTGCAACTAGCCCCAAATTCGTCTGGGTTTTACCGTGTTTGCTAAAAGGTTAGGCAAGATTTCACTTTTAGATATAGCGACTGAAGCCTAACATTTATTTATTTGTTCAGCAAATTGTTCCCACCGGTAGGCTTACCTTGAGGTTAGTGAAGCCTCGAGGCCCCTCATTTGCAGGGTCTCGGGCCAAGGCCTTGGGAGGAGACCTAACAATGTGTTTACAATGTGTTTGTAAAGTTTGCAAAATATATTTGTGTAATCTTTGTTCTTAAGACTCCGCTCCGCTCCAGTTGCCTAAACTTCAGGCCCCACGGATCCTAGATTCACTCCTGATTGCAATTACTGGTCCAAAGTAGAGAAATTATTCAGGTCCTTTCCCTAGGTTGTGTATGTCACACAGCCCGAAGCTCCTTTTATATTCGAACACAGTCAGTCACACCAGCAGTAAGTGTGCTGCCTTGCCCCAAGTCTGTTAATACACATATGTGAAACCTTGTTTGCTCGAAGGTTAAATGGAAATGCTACAATTTTGCAGCCAAACAGAGAGCATGTGTACGTGATCCCCGTTCCTCTGATAGTAACAAATCTCAACATTCTCCCGTTAACCTCCCTCATATATTCCCATGGGATAAATTCAACGTAATCTCCTTTCAGCCCATTTTGTGTCCTTCTCCTCTGGGGCTGCTTAGCTCCATTGGCTAGAGCCTAGAGCTAATGAGACCATGAGGGCCCGTTAGCTTGTCTGTTCTCGATCACCATCGAAGCCACAGCCAGCTACCTCAAAGCTGCTTGTGGATCCCCAGTGAGTTGAAGGCAGGAAGTTTGGAGGGCTCTGTGAAAATCTTTTTTCTGATGGAAGATAAAGCAACATCAACAATCAACAAAATCAGTACTTGATAATCTCACCTATTGGGGATGATTTTTTTTCCTATCAAAACCATCCTCCCATCCTCTTGCTCAGATCAGTGTAGTTCAGTAGGGAGGGCCATCAGGAGACCTAGTAGAAAGCCTGTGGTTGCCCCCAGCACCTGATCATAATCTTAAACTGGTTCCCCCCAAACGATCCTGTTTTGCCTTACTATCCTTTATGCATCTACTAAATATTTTTTAAAGATTTTTTTATTGAGAGAGAGAGCACACGAGAGTGAGGTGGGGGGAGAAGGGCAGAGGGAGAGGGAGAGAGAGAATCCCAAACAGACTCCCCACTGAGTGTGGTGCCCGATGAGGGGCTAGATCCCACAACCCTGAGATCATGACCTGAGCCGAAATCAAGAGTTGGGCATTTAACCGACTGAGCCAGTCAGGTGCCCTACATCTACTAAACATTTTAAACTCTTCTTTACCTAGTCTCTGCTCTTAAACCATTCTGTGGATGCCAGTCATATTAGCAATTTACTAGTCCCTTGGAACCACACATTTTGTAATAAGAAGTTGCATCTTTTGGTCTAAAGTATCACGAAGCCACTGTTTTTCAGAACTCTGCATTGGATACCTTCTGATACTGATGATTTAACCACTCTAGTTTAAAAATGCACACGTACGGGGTGCCTGCCTTCAGCTCAGGTCATGATCCTGGGGTCCTGGGATTGAACCCCAAATTGGGCTCCCTGCTCAGCGGGGAATCTGCTTCTCCTTCTGCCTCTGCCCCTTCCTCATGTGTATGCTCTCTCTCTCTCTCTCAAATAAATAAATGAAAAATAAAAAATAAATAAATAAAGACACACACACACACGCACACATTTGTGTATGCTTGCACGGACACACGTGTGTATAAAGTGTCCCGTGCTTCTCATACTGTTTGATCTAGGATTTCACATCTCCACGAATAGACAGTTTGGGGGAGACCTTCTTTTTTTTTTAAATTAATTTATTTTTTTTAAAGTTCCATGGTTTATTACTTGCATATAGCCTTCTGCTTGAAGTCTTCCTCAGTAGAGAGCAGAACTGCTGGATTTATTCAGTCTCTGTGCAACCACTTCTGATCCCTGAGTGTTTCTTTTGTTCTGTGCTGTGTGAATTGGATTTTTCTAACTGGTAAACCTAAAAGCAATCAATGGCTTAGGAATCGCTTTTCATTCAACTCAGTAAATATTTATTGAGCATCTACTCTGTGCCAGACATTTAGGAGGGTAAGAGGTAGATTAAAAGATAAAGTAGAAACAGTCTTTACCCTCTAGGAATGTATGATCTAACAATAGTAAGAATTAATGTTCTTGTGATCCTCTTAATTTCTGATTTCTACCTTATCTTCTGTATTTTTTTATAGCTTTGGGCTTTTCTTTTTTTTTTTTTCCTCTGTAGAATTATCTATTAGCCATGCAAGGTTTTGCTTTGATTTGTATTGTTGTTTTGGTGGTGGTGGTGGTGGTGGTGGTGGAGATTTGTTGAACTGTTGATACATAGCCCTTAGCATCCATTTATCCTGGCCTTGCATTGAAATGTTTATAGTCTCCAGGCTTCTTGCAACTTCTTTGCTTTTCTCAGCTCTTGCCATCCCCCCATCCATATTTCGTTTAATACCCTTTGTTAAAATTGTGATTTCTTTATACTAGTTATGGTGAATACTAGTTAATTCACCATTACATGGTGAACCACCATGTAATAATAGTCTTGTTCACTTTTCAGGAACAGTCAAAATTGCCTTGCACATCTAAAAAAAAGAGTCATTTGCCCTCTTGTCGAATTCCTACCCATAGTTACCATGTGGTGTTACGCAGGTCTGTGTTTAGACACTCTGTTGTCAGTGCTGGCCTACTTTGCAGCTTCTCTTCCACCAAATGTGGGCAGATCCATACTATGACATGTCCTCCCTTGCACGCTGTGTTTTACACCTTTCACACTCACAATCATCTATTGATCCTTTGCCTACCTTCAGTGCTTCCTCTTATTTGGAAACTTCTGCGATTAAGGTCAGAAAAGCCAGACCTAGATGAGGACAACTCTTCACTTTTGACCCTTGAATTTATTTTTTTTTCCTGGCTCTCTCTTGGGCCACAGTGACTTATTCATTAACAAGTATGATTAGAACATAAACACCACTATCAGCTTGCATCCGTTTATAAAGTCAAGTCTCTATTATTAAGGGACCAATTAACCAGTCTGGAGGCTCCACGGGCCTCCTGCAGTGTGCCTTTTGGCCACCTCAGTCCCCACAGAACATCACTCTGAGAGCATAGAGATGACCAAACAAAAACTCTGAAACAAAAATTATTCAGTTGAGCTCCACGCGAAGTTAGTCAAGTCTGGGGGGAACGAAAATTATACATATCAGTGTGCTTGGGGATTATCTAAGGACAGAGATTCACATGGTGACAGTGAATGGGACTTCCTTTTATACTATATAAATGCTTGTCAATGAGCAATAAAATTTAGGTACTATGAGTGCTAGTAAAAGTTAAGAGTGTTATTTTTCTGGTATTAAAATCGAGTCAACAAATCATTACCAAATGTTTGCCATCCTATAAAAGAAAATGTTTGGTCGTCCACCTCAAGACAGGAGCTCACAGAGAGAAGGCCTCAATTATGTTGACTTCTGGCCAGGATTAGCCTCAGTGACTTAAAGTATTTTGCATTCATCCAACAATAATTGTAACTGACCTTGGATATTACTGAAGTAGCTAGGAATAGATCTAAGCTGTTGGGGAGACACAAAGATTGCTTTAGCATAACATTTCACTTCTATTTTTTATACTAGTTTGAGGGATAACCCATTTTAAATAATAAGTTAACATTCCTAAAATATATGTGTAAACTAGAGATACTTATTTCATGCATATTTTTTTTATCGAGTTGTGTTACAATTCAAAGATGTTTCAGAATCCTTTAAGACCCAATACATCGTGGCTCCTGAAATTTTACCCTTACAAGATTCCATCTAGCTTCCCATTCTTAGTCACTGAGTAGTTATTGTTGTATAAAGAAATAGTTAAGAATACTAATTTTAGTACCAATTTAAAAAGACTGTAGTATTGGTTTCTAACACCAAACCTTTTCAACTTGCAGAATCTTGCCACAAGTATTAAATTTCTATACATACACATATAAAATTAGCTCTTTACTCCAAAAATTGATGGAGTGCTTTACTTTTTGGAATCCTCTAGAATGAGGGTCAGCAGTGGTTTCTGTAAATGACGAAATAGTAAATATTTTAGGCTTCATGGGACAAGAGGCAAAGTTGAGGGTATTATCTCCAACTTTTTGTTAATATAGGGCTCCTAGGGAGCACAGTGGGATTTATTTAGGGATGCTGAAATATGAATCTCATATACTTTTCACGTGTTTTGAAATATTATTCCTCTTTTACTTTTTTTCAACCACTTAAAAATGTAGAAACCATTCCCACCATCTGGGCATACAAAAGCAGGCAGGCCAGATTTGGCTCAGGGACTGGAGTTTGCCCATCATTGCCCTAGAACATAAGCTCTTGGACAGTGGGTCGTCCAGAGCCCAGCACCAGCAGTGACTTCCACGAGGGCTTTGAACTACCTGAGGAAGTTCCATAAACTTAGAGTCCACAGCTTTCCAAGATGTCCAGGATTAAGGAAGAATTGGGGCCACCATTCTAGAGACAATCACTGACTTTTAGGGGACATTTCCTTAGGCCGTGGTCATTCCTAGGTACCATGCAGTCTCTCTTGGGAATTCCTACCCTAGTAGCTGTTAGAGACATTGGGGATAAATAATTGTCTAGATGATCTTGTTATTCATGAGTCGGTTGTCTCCACCATTCTTGTTGGTTTTATAAGACTCAGGGGAAGCTGAAATTCCACACCTCTGGTTCTCAGAGGGAAAACCTTCTCATATTTTCAAGTATTTAGTAATTAATTTAGGTTCGAGTGAATATCTGAAACATATTTAAGTGTCCAGACCACTTCAGGCTATAAATAGAAATCAGATTCAACCTGCTAGGAACTTTTTTCTTTCAAAGGTTCTTTACCCCACAAATGGGTTCTTGTTACCTCAGCTGACATGAAGGACTACAGTAGAGGTATAGGCAGAATGCAAGTTGCGTATTAAAACTGAATGTGTGAGCTCTCAGGCTGCTTAACACATGTTCAAATTCATGTAATGGAGTGGTTTTCTTGGGGCAGAGGTGGTGGTGGGAAAACCAAAAATGTCCATTTGAAAGTAAGTAAGGGGGAACCCGGGTGTCTCAGTCAGTTAAGCGTCTGCCTTCAGCTCAGGTCATGATCCTGGGGTCCTGGAATCCAGCCCTGGGGCGGGCTCCTCGCTCAGCGGGGAGTCTGCTTGAGGATTCTCTCTCCCTCTCCCTCTGCCCCTCCCTCCTGCTTGAGTTTTCTCTCTCCCCCTCACTCTCTAATAAATAAATAAATCTTGTTTAAAAATTCAGTAGTTTTTAAAGAGAATCGTAATAATGGTTCTCACATATGTAAAAGGCAAAAAGCAAAAAGTATCCCGGAGAAATCGCATGGTGACTTCAATGAGAAATTTACTATGAACATCAGAGAGAAATGAGAATTGAAACAGAGTACTATGGTGTGGTTCAAATACAGAGTTTTTACCATGAGAGATTCTTGCTGATTTTGAGACAACCACAAATCCTCAAACTGATAAAACATGCCTTATCATGGAAGCATGCCTGGGCGGCTGTTTCCAAGAGATTTCCATCTCATTCTATAAAATAATATCACATCAGCTAATTCTTGGAGCTTCGTATCTCATTCAGTGAGAAGTCGGACATGTCCTTATAGCTTTACGTCACAATGCATCTTTGGGCTGGGACAGCCCTAGGTGGCTTGTCCTCCAACGTTAAAGCACTTCCCCGGACTGCACCATCATCTTTCCAGGCACCTGGTGTTGCCAGTGTGGAAGGACCAAGTTCTTTCTGGCCTTCCTAATACGCTAATTAGCTACTTTGATAAAATCATCTACGATCGAGTGCAAGTCGGGAAACCCCTTCCTTCCAGGTTGGCATGTGGTTTTTTAATGGGCTTCATGGCGAAGGTGTGCAGGTGAAAATCTCAAGTCAGGCCAGGGGGTGGGTTGGTGAATATATATTGCCCCTCACTTCGTACTCCACAGCCTCCCATTCTACCTGCATTTAAAGCTGTTCCTGTTCGTGTGATTTAGCAGAAGCTATGGGTACAGCTTGATGGTGCAGAAGATTCATTCTTTAGTGAAAGAAATTAAAAGAAAGCAGGAGAGGACACACGCCATTAGTAACACACAGTGAGACACCACCGGGTACGAACCAATGCACTGATGACATTTAGAGTCCCTGCTAGAAATGTGCTGCATTTAACCATGGTGTGTCCTTAATTCATTCAGTGCTTACGTTTCTTTTTAAACTGATTCTATCAGTCATTCACTAAGAATAGGGTACTCTAGTGGAGACAAGAGAACTATCAAAGAAATGAGAACCACATTGAGAAGAAAAGATGCCCGCTTTGGAACATGCTGGGAAATAGCACATAAACTGATAAATTACATGGTTATGGATAATAAAGGCAATACATATATCAAGCTCTTTGATATTAAGACTTCCACAAGATAGAAAAACCCATGGGAGCCCTTTCCATTGCTCACGCTTTCCTTTCCAAGTCATGCTCTAGTTGATAGACTTTAAAATCCTGTCATCTTATTTCTTCCTGCCTAACAGGGATCCTTGGAGCATTTTTTTAGGGCCCCCTTTTGGACTGTGGATATCATCTGGCCCCCTAGATAAAGACTGGGGCTGGGCAAGTCAGATTCGTTTGTGAAATAGAACCCCTAATTTTTTTTTTAAAATGACCATACCCATCTCATTTCGGGTGGACAGCAAGAAGTTGTTAGAACTCTCACCTTTCTTTAATCTACCCCTTTCTTCCACACTCCTTGCTGTCCTCCATAATTGACAGTGGGCCCAAAAGAGAACTCAGTTGTCAATAGGGTTGGTGGGAACTTTGACAGGCTTAGGGCAGGGCAGTGCTGATGAGAAAGAAGAAAGAATGGGGAATGAAGGGGCTTTCAGGAGAACCTGAAGTCGGCCTGCGAGGCACGTTGCCTGTGTATGTGATATCATCAGTGGCGTCAAACCATCCGTGGTTTTTAGGTTAAAAACAGAAGCGCGAGAGAAAAGACATTTCGAAGACATTCCATCAATGAGATTTAATTTGGCTAATTCATGACTTAAAATTGTGTGCCTGGTTTGATCAGTTTACCAATAAATTTGTTACTCAATGAGATTTGTTGGTTTAAAGCAACTCCTATGTGCGAATTAATATGAGACTAAAAATAGATCGGAAGAAACAATGGTAAATTTGGATATAACTTAGGCTTTTTGGAAGAATGTGTCTTTGTGTAATAATAGAAAGAATCTATTCACCTCTAATACCTTTTTTCTCTTTTACACATACAGACTTCTTTTCCTATGAATCCGTCACTTGCAGCTAATCCTGCAATGGCTTTCAATCCATATTTACCTCATCCTGGGATGGGCCTGGTTCCTGCTGAACTTCTACCGAACGCACCCGTTCTGTTTCCTGGAAACCCGCCTCTCGCATTGCCAGCAGCGGCTGGTCCCAAACTGATGCGTTCGGATAAACTGGAGGTATTGGTGTAGAAATATGTACATCCCCATAGGGTAGATATTAAGCTCATGCACAAAGCAACATTCTCAGAGCCCAGTGTTTTGAATGCTTTAAATCAGTGCACCTGAGTGTCTAGCTTATGGAGTACAACATCGGGGAAACGGCAAAGGTTTTACTACTGCAGTTGTACCCTGCTGTGAAGTGCGTTGATTCGGTTGTACAGCAGGTCAAACAGTGTCTTAGCATGCCCAACCGCGGACTTGGCTATGGAACAGGAAGCCTGGTGGGAACGCTCCCTTTACCCAGGCTCTCCGCTTTTCAGACTGCAATGAACTGTGTTGTTAAGGAGTCTCTACTTGCTAGAATAATCCAAGTGGGGGGATAAAAAAAAGTAGACGAATCTGACTCTCCATGAATGCGGAATGAGAAATGAGTATCCTAGTATCTAAACCTTTTTCTCCACCTTAAGAATGATAGACTAGATAATAAATATCCCCCCGACCTACGAAAAGGCAATCTAAAAGAAACTTCAAACAGCGTTTTGATTTACGGAAGTCCTTCAGTCTTCCCTTGTCATTCCTCAGAGATTGAAAGAAATAACTAGTCCGTTTCATACAGAGTCAATGCCATTGGCTGACTTAAATGCCTGCAAGTGTATCGTAATAGAATTTGATTGTACACGGAGCTCAGTCGTGATACACGACTTTGGGGGGAAAACTGCACGGCTCTGAGATAAAGACTCATCTTGGACTTGAGCAAAACAGCCCCCCTCTTGCAAATTTGGCTAATTACACTTCAGTCTGTGAATGAACTGGAAGATTATAAAGTGGTTTTCCACAATACTTCTAAGCACTTTTATTTCAACGTAAGAAAAATAGGCAACTTTCCTTCGGAGGGAGCGGAGTATTTTTTCCTAGGAGTAGATGTTTCCTAAATAGATGACAAAATCATGTAGACTACAGCTCTTGCATTCGCTGGCAAAATAAACAAAAACTAATCACCTTCCAGGCATCAGCGTGATGTGTGTGTGTGTGTGTGTTTTATTTAAGGTTTGCCGAGAATTCCAGCGTGGAAATTGTACCCGTGGTGAGAACGATTGTCGCTATGCTCACCCTACGGATGTTTCCATGATTGAGGCAAGTGATAATACCGTGACGATCTGCATGGATTACATCAAGGGGCGATGCACCCGGGAGAAGTGCAGGTACTTTCATCCTCCTGCACACTTGCAAGCCAAACTCAGGGCAGCTCATCACCAGATGAACCACTCAGCTGCCGCCTCTATGGTAAGTAAGAGGGAGCCGGGTGCTGTGGACTGTTGCGGGTAAATGATAGTATATCCCCCAACTTGTCAAATATCCTTGTACCCATGATCTTGGATAGTCAGGAATGGATCGTACTATGAATAGCCAGGGTTACAAGCTGGAAAAGAGAGAACCTATGTATTCTGCTTCATTCACTGATATTTTCTCGAGATAATCGTTTCAAAGCTTTACTAACGATTTTCATTGACCGTGCTTCTTTTTTTCCCATCTTTAGAGGAAGGCTAAATTATATCATTTAAACAGAAAATTATTTTTGAGTGGGTTTGATAGCCTAAGTAATCCTAATAACCGACAAAGGAAAGGCAGAAAGCTACCTCTCAGCCCCGCGAGCCACCTTCATGGACAGTTTGCTAGTAAGGTAGGAGGCAGGGAAAATATATGCAAAACACTCCAGTGTGATGGGTTGAGAAATAGGAAAATTAGAGTCACTTAAGTTGCTCATAGCTGTCAGTGACTTTGATAAGTGACTTGCGATTTCTTTTTTTGATATGGGCCTTTCCTTGTGTCATAGGGTATAATAATCCCAGTAAGGGACCAAACCCTGAGGAAATCTCATGTTTCCTGGCCGTGGAAAGGGGGGGAATACCCACCCACATGACCCTGAAGCCCATAACAGGAACTTACCTCTTCCTAAAAGAGATGCATTTATTTTCAAACATCCCTTTTCGTGAAGAAGGTTTTCCTCACATTGAGTCGAAATCTACCTTGCTCTCACTGGAACTTACACTTGCTTCATTACGCACAATAAGTCAGTCCCTATTCCATTGGAGTGGGGCTCTCATGTCCTTTTACTAATAAGGCAAATACTCCAAATTTTTCCAAACTTTTCCCAGGGAGTATAGATGGAAGGACGCAGCACCAATTCTCCCTTGATCTGGAAATCGGTCTGTTGGTGAATTCTAAAAAGACTTCACCAAGTGATTTTTGTCTTAAATTCTTTTGAATGAAGGGATTTTAAGCTACGAAAATAACAAGGTCTCCAAATGTTCAGTTCAGGTTTGAAACCTCCAATTCTTTGATCACTTCTGTTGGTGGCATAGAGTGCAGAAGCAGTGTGGGCCTATGATAGAGAGGAGGAATACAGTAGGCCCCCTAAAAAGAAAGGTTCTCATATGCCTGGGATGTACAAAGAATGGCTTGCTTATGCCATTGAGCACCTGTTCTGTGCTCAGTCACGGGGCCTTCATGTGGACGTGTCCATTTCTCGTTACTTGGGTGTGTTTGGTAGAAGACATATATGTCAGCCCCAAATTTCCATGTAGAGAGTTAACTATTTATTACCTGGTAGGCCTTCGTTTGGTACTTGTGGATATCAATATAAAATTCCTTTCTGAGTAACTGATCAGAGCAGAATCTTAGCGGTAAGATCAGATTGGCCACCAGAATTGGTTTGAGGTAAGATCGAATAAAGGAGGCTTCTTGAGGAAACGTAAGCTTTCTGGAATACTACTCAGCCATCAGAAAAATGAATCTTGCCTTTTGCAATGACGTGGATGAAACTAGAGGGTATTATGCTAAGCAAAATAAGTCAATCAGAGGAAGACAATTATCATATGATCTCACTCATACGTGGAATTTAAGAAACAAGGCAGAGGATCATAGGGGAAAAGAGGGAAAAATAAAACAAGACAAAACCAGAGAGGGAGACAAATCATCAGAGACTCAATCATAGGAAACAAACTGAGGGTTGCTGGAGGGGGTGGAGGGATGGGGTAACTGGGTGATGGGCATTAAGGAGGGCAGGTGATGTAATGAGCACTGGGTGTTATATAAGACTGATGACTCACTGACCTCTGAAACCAATAATACATTGTATGTTAATTAATTGAATTTAAATTTTAAAAATAAATTTAAAAAATAAAGAAAAAGCTAGGCATAAAAAAAGAAATGTAAGTTTTCTGTGTTTTAAAGATTCAGAGCTGAAATGCTTCGTAAAAGAGAGATTTTTTTTTTACCTTCTTCATGTTCATGTGCGTAGCTCAGCCTGACTTCACTGAAAGTAGTTTGTATGCATTTAAAAGCAAAAGACGCGAAGGGTAAATATTTAGTTCCTAAAGGAAAATAGAGATACCTTTAGACTTTGTGATCCACGGAAGAAGGAGGTCATGGCTTGCCCCCTTATTGGCATGTGGAATGCTAGTCACTCAGCACAAGTGTTCCTGTCTCCTTAAGAATTTGGAGCATACCTAATTCTTGTCACTGGGACATGTTTTTTAAGTCACGTGTAATTTGCTGACAAAAAAAAAAATGTAAAAAGTCATGTCAAACTTCTCCAGTGAATCTGATCCAGGAACAAATTTGACTGAGTATTATAAGCACAGTGGGATTTTGAAAGAAGTGTAGACATGAAAGAAGGATTTTAAATTCTAATGCATTTTAGAATTAAACCTGACAAGGACTTAATGAAGCCAGTGATACATCCTGAAATGCACAGTGAGCATCTATAAATGCGAATTGCACGCATTTTGCTAACTGTGTTATCTGGGTGAGGCGGGAGGTGGGGAAGAAAAGAATGTATTTCCTTTCCCCTTGCATGTTAGTTGGGAGAAGCACAGTTACGGGATTTGGACCTGAAGTCCTTCTATACATTGGATTTTGTTCTATGGAGTTACAGTATCAGACTCTGACCTCCCGACGTCTGTTTTATCACCTATGTGCCATTGATCTCCTAGGTCCGTGCTAGGATCTTAGCTCATATATGAGGGCAAATCCTGTTGCTTCCGCTCATCTCATTGTAATAGATTCCTGGATGAACATCCCCGAGATGTTAATTTTAAATGATTATTTGCTGTTAAGCTTCGGGTCCCATCTTGCTCAGATGGCCCCTTTTTATTTGCCTGAATGAGTGAAGTTGAAAATTGGGGGGGGTCTTTCCCCTGTATGTTTATTTCCCGTTTGGGACTCAGTGCTCATCTAGTCCATTGCTCAGTGGATAGGCTTCCCCGGCAAAGGGTTCCTGGGCCATAGCTTATCTAACTGCTGCTTGCTCGCTTTGAGTACATTTTTTACTTTTCTGGTCCTATTTATTAATCCCTCCCTCCCTCATAGGCCCTCCAGCCTGGTATGCTTCAACTGATACCAAAGAGATCGGCACTTGAAAAGACCAATGGTGCCACTCCGGTCTTTAACCCCAGTGTTTTCCACTGCCAGCAGGCTCTGGCTAACCTGCAGCTCCCACAGCCGACGTTTATCCCGGCAGGTGAGAACAGGGCTCTGGGCCGCGTGAGTCTAGTGATGCTGTAAATGTGCGCCAGCTGCCAAAGAGCTTTTCTGCGAGCACTGTCATCGGGTGTTTGGGTTGGAAGTAAAACAAGGCCGTGACACTTGATCTGCCGGTCTATAGAAGCAAATGTTTCTGTGATTCCTTAAAAGTAATGGTTGGAAATCAAACGAGGAAAAACTTTTTAGCATTTCTTAGTTGTTGCTTCTGATGATTGTTTCACTTGGTTCAGTCTCAAACTAATTCCTTGACTCTTAGGTATCCCTTGAAAAGACACTGGTCATCCCACAAAAAAAAAAATGTTTCCCAGCTTCAGCATTGCAAAAATACGTAACCTGCGTATCTTCGATATGCCAAAGGTAGTTAAAATAAAACTACCCTTGAACTTACAGTGTAGTTATAAGACGGTATAGTGTGTTACGTGTATGGATGGATATATATATATACATATATATATATACATATATATATGTATATATACATGTATATATGTATATATATATATGTATATATATCTCCATATACTTTTAGCCTTTAACTCTTATACCAGTTAATATAACAAATAAAGCAGTTTATCATATATTTTCCTGATACAATGCAAGAGATTTCATTACCTTCTACATTCTAATGTATGTAATAGCATAACAGTTTTGTACCAAATTGAATAGAAAATTTTGTCCAAATAAATATCATATATGAGGGGAAATACTTTTCTTCCTGTGGTTCAGTACTTTAAGAATGAGCATATAGTCTCTTAGGAATAAATTGAAAATACTAACCACTGGGAGTACAGTAGATTTTTTTTTACCAGAATCATAAATACCCCAGTTTGGAAACTATTATTAAAGGAAACTGACATCTTTAATATTAGTCTAGAGAACCTTATTGATTACATAAACATACTAAACACATGGTATTATATACCTACACTTGAAAACACCCATTTTGTTACTTAATAAATTAATCAGCTAATTAATTTAGAAAGAAGCCATAGAAAATCAGTCTTTAGTCACTAACCACAGTAGTTCTTTATTTAAAAAACAGAATTTTTACAATTTTTAGACTTTTTTTGCTGGATATGCCTAGTTTAAAGTCTAGATTGAGGAGCAAAGTGTCAGAAGAATCACTTTCCCCTTAATTAATAGCAAAATTAAAACCTGTCGGGCTGAGCACTCCCTCTTAATGAAAAGTCTATTTGCCCTATGTTCATAGTCAAGTTCACGGTTGAGAGGTGGACGAGGCTGTGGTAATAGGTGTCCAAAATAAAAATGTGATTTAAGTAAGGTAATTCCTTTAAAGAAAAATTGATGTTCAGTTTTATACCTAAGAATCCAAGAATTACTTTGATTACCTGGGTTGGGGAGCTTAAAACTAAGCTATAATTGTTAAGCATGGGGGTTTACTGGATTTGCATGTGCTCATTAATTAATATTGCAAGGAATATCTTTCTAGTTAAAAATGATTTCTCTCCATAAAGATTTAATAATGAAATCTCTCCCCTTTCCTTTTCACGCTTTTCTGCATGGTGTACAGGGCCAATACTGTGCATGGCACCCGCTTCAAGTGTTGGTAGGTTCTGTACAAACATTCTCACTTTTTCTAATCCGAAAAAAAGTGTTTTTCTGTCATGACTGTGAAAGCGATGAGGGACTGGGTGATGTGGTTCATGGGCCACCAGCTTGGAAGGAAGGGGCGTTTGAAAATAGGACACAAAGAGGAGAGAAAACAGACAAAACAAAGAAGCTTGGAAATGTTATTGGGGTCTGCCTTTGCTCTAGGAAGGCTAAGCATATTTATGACAAAAGTGTCAAGAAGGTACTCACTTCTCACTCCAGTTGCGCCACTGTGGCTACCAGACCTTGCCCTTCCCTCTCCTCCTATTATCATGGAGATATGCCGTGATTGGAATGATTTCTACGTACAGATACCCTAGAAAACCAGTTGCATGCCTAAGTGCGAGCAGGTTAGGGTACTTTGTCTCAAGAAGAAAATAAGAGAATTCTGCACTTTTGTATTTTAAAGCTGATATTTTAGCACTCTTTGGACATTTTCTGAATACTGAAGATTTAATAGGGTGCTGTCTGTTTCACATCTCTGTGGAATGACAACAGTGCTATGCTCTTGAGTCCTAGGTGATCGCCACTGGGGCCAAATGCCAAATACTGACCCTGACATTTCTCCCCTTTCATCCTAAAAATTGCAGCCGAAATATTTTTGAAACATTTCCTTAGGCAGCCAGGAGGGGCAGTTTTGTTCTTAGCTTTACATCTGTTGCTTTCTAACACGTAATTCATAAAGTACAACAGAACAGTTTTCCCCCCTCCCCCCACCAAAGTTACCCAGAAGATCTAAATCATTCAATACTCTGTGTTGACAAAGGATGAGTTAGGCAAAGCTAGGGCCTTCTGTAGTGTTCTGGAATGAAGTGCCAGGAGCATGGGAACCAGGCACAACAGAATCCTTTCAAAATGACTCTTTGGGGATATGTGATTCTTAACAATCACTTACCCACCAATCCTTTAATCAGTCACCAGTACAATCTAGTAGCCATCTCAAGACGATCTTTACGTCACGAACACTGAAGAAGACAAGAAAGTGACTTGTTTCCATCGTAGGAGTTCTCAGCTCCTCCAGTCCATGGGCACAGACCAGGGGGCAAGAGCTCCGTTTGATACAGGGAGGGATGGTCCCACCGCACCCCCCCCACCCCACCATGTCCTATCATTCCAGTGCTTTTCATCCTTTTTGAGAGTTTGCCACAGCCTGACCTCCGTCCTGTTGATTGACCAGAGTAGATGCAGAACCCAAAAGGGACAAACAGGTTTATTGAAATAAAACCAAAGGTCAAAATGACATCCACACAGTAGTAGCACTCACAAACATAGCAGGGGGTGACCCTGGCCACGGAGGTGGGGCCTGTGTTATGGAGGGATCAGCTGTCCCCTGTAGGAAGTAAAACATGTCCACTGATACTGACAAGAGCATCAACACGCATATGATTAGAACAGACTTCTGCCAGCTGGTGAAATGTGTCTGCCTTCACATTCTGTGACCCTGCTCCCGTCTTTCCACCTAAGAGCTCTGTGTCGGAATGCCAACTGCATGCTTCAGGGGCTCTGCTTCCTGTATAGTTGCTGTGCTCTGAAAGGGAAAGCGAGAGTGTTTTTAGAATCGGCAGGTGATACACTAAGGGAGGTCTATAGGTACTGGCTAACTGGAGATACGCTTAGGGGGTAACTACAGGATTTCTGTTCATCCCCACTTGGGGTACATTTGTGGTTTCTGTGACATTGTGTATATTGATTTTCCTCTCTCCAGGCCATTTACTTTCTCTGCAGACTTTCAGAAAATCTGAATTCAGTGGATGTAGACATGAATTATTATATATGCACGCTTGCCATTCGCGCTGTACCATTCACACATTAATTCCTTAGTTTGCTTTCCAAAATTAGTTAGAAATGAGAAAACGATCCCAAAAGCTTTTAAATTGAGATAGAAACTAGAAAAGGCAAAAAGAAAATACCCTGAAAGAGATGTGACAGCTGCCAGCCCTACAGTCGTCACTTTAATAATTGCGGTGAAGACGAGATTTTGTTGGATATTTACTGGGAAGCATCCCATGTGTTTGTTTGACAAAAACAGCCTAGATTTCCCAGGGATTTGCTAGAGGTGTACTTAAAGCCCTGCATGCATAGTCCACTGTATTCTTCATATCTGCTCCCCCACCATCTACCCACCAATCAAACTGCCTTTTTTTTTTTTTTTGCATGTAGATCAGGTAAGTATACCTGGAACTGTCTCTCTGCACCTGCCAATGTAGTGACGATACTCAGGTCTCTAAGTTAGTGAACGCGAGCACCAATTCACACTTCCCCACTCACATTTCAAATGTGCATCCCAATCGCTTGTCTGCTCGATGAGGTATTCCGATAGCCTTGGTAAAATCAGCTTTTGTTTTATGCGCTCATCATAACCCCTTCCGAAAATTTGGCCTTTTTAAGTCAACTGTATAATGGGATTCTGCTAAACAGCTAGCTGTTGAGAATGATTCCATTTTCCTTAATGGTAACTATAATTGGCTCTCCCCTTTTCTCTTTTTAAATTTCCCCCCCTTCCACGCTGTGTTGCTTTGCACTGACTGTGATTGCATGTTGCACCCTGGTGTGTCCATTACGATGATGTCACATGGCTTGTTGCTGTGGTACCTACCACGCCCCATCCCATCGTGTCTGTCATGGTTGCGTAAATTCTCCACCCTCCTGTGTGTTGCTTCCATGGTTTCCTACTGAAAGTGCCCATGATGCACGGCGCAACTCCTACCACTATGTCTGCAGCCACAACACCTGCCACCAGCGTTCCCTTCGCTGCAACAGCTACAGGCAATCAGGTTTGGCCATTTATTTTACCTGTTCGGACCTAGATAACTACCTTGTGTTGGTAAGGCACAGTATATGCCTTTGGGATTGGCAAGAGACAGTGATCTGTATTCCTGTGTGTTTCTAAAGCAGTCGTTACATTGAGAATTTTTGTTTCTGCGTATCTTCTAGAGGGGTGTATCTGCCACCCATCCTGAGATGAATCAGCAGTTTTCTCATTTTTAATCAGTTCCCAGAGGTCACTCTTCATATGCTCTATTCGCAATTGCTGCTGTCACACCAATCCTCAAACACATATACTAAGTACTCCTTAAATGCTTCCTCACTGGTCAAGAGAAGAATTTATTTTATTTTACTGCCATTGTTTTGGTTATTGCGTTTGAACTTGCACTTGGTACTATCATCACCTGTTACCTTCAGATCTGCTGGAAAGAAAGCCAAATAACACACTTCTTTCCAGGGCATAGATATGCTTATCATTACCCTGTGATGACATCAGAGATGTCACACCGACACTCTGATACTCGGTGACACTCAGCGATGACATCAGAGCTCTCACATGGACATTAGATGTGCCTGTGTTGTTGTGATTTTCATTTGCTTTAGGTATTTATAGGCGGACTCCCAAGACAAAGTTTAAATTGGGGGAGAGTCTTGAAATTGTCATGAGATACGTACAACAATCATTGTGTAACTCGAGGGCTGTTTTGCCTTATTAAGGTGGTAACCATGCTTTAAGGCTGCACATCCCACAGCTACTTCAATTACAAGTGTAATAACCACACAGCACATAGAGCATTAATCCGCTGGGGGAATAAGCCACATTCTAATCTGTGCTTTGCAAACTTAACTATTAGTGGATATGGTTAATGTGTCTCAATTTTTCTGTGAAATTGATTATGCTTTTTAATTGCCATGCCCAAACAGTGAACAAATAAATGGGATTCTCTCAAGAAACTATTTTAATCTAAAATCTTTTTTACTACTATAGATATCCCCATTATCAATAGATGAACTGAATAGCAGCATGTTTGTTTCACAGATGTAGAAGTTACCAGTAGAACAGTAAGTTTCTTTAAGTATTAATATGAATAATATTTATAGATTATATCTTTTATTTACACAATTGCACTTGCTAAAGGCTTTGGTAAATATTTTCACTAACAGGCATTGCTTATAACTTAGAGCTTGAGTTAAGCATTCCAAATTTTCCAAATTGAAATGTGGAGAGCAAATATGCAATTTTTGCTGTGAAAAAATCACAGTCGGTACTGTGTTTTCCCAATGAGCTTACAAATTCTGAAATGTTTTCCTGTTATTAAAGGAGCGTAAGTTGTCAGCCCAAGGCACAGATCCCATTTGAATATTAATTCCTTAACACTTTTCTAGCTTCATTTTTTTGTTGTTGTTGAAGTAAAGCAAAGTAATTTTGTCACAGTCTGACTACAATGACAGTCAGCAATATGCTTCTTGCATGATGTCGTAAAAGATCGTGCTTTTTACACTGTCTTTTTTGTGTTGCTTTCCGTGTAAGTCTATCAGAATTGCTCCAGCTGTTTTGAATTTTGAGTGACATAGTTTAGTAACGTAATCATCATCATCATTCAAATCGTGGCTTTTTAAGAAAAAAATTGTTGTTGGATTCCCCTTCCCACACCCCCCACCCCTTTGATCTCCCGTTGGCCCGGTCCAGAGCCGGGCGTTGCACACACTTAATTTGAGCAGTCCTCACTTGGAGAATATGACTTTTCAAGCCACTTAAGACTCCTAGGTGTCTTAATTAATTACTGATAGGGCCTTACTAAACAAGTGTACAAATTCTGAATTGAGTGAATTAGTCACTGAAAGTTTGAGGTTCTCACAACTGGAGGAGTGTTTCATTTAATGGATGGAGGTGATGGTTCTGTTCTCTTGGTGAACTAGGTCCCCAGAACCTGGCCCAGAACCTGAACTCTGTCCTGGGCAGAGCCTACGGCTGACTGCACATTAGACCATTAGGCGAACACGTCCTTTAAAACAAGGAATGTTTTAAAAAGACACCTTTGACTACATGGAATAACAGAAGTAGCTGCAAATTGTAATTGTTTTCAGGGAAATCACTGGGGATGGTGGCAACTTGGGATTAGCATCAAACATGAGAATATAGGTTTTGCAAACCCCTGCCTGATTCTCATGGGCTGCTTTACAATAAAATAAACAAAAGTTGTCAAATATAATGATGAGCTTTCCAACAGCCCATGTTTGAAAATCGTGATTCCTTTTTGCTGGATTCCATTAGAAAATTTAGACGTATTTGGCACACCATAATCACTTTAATGTGTAACAGATGTTGAAAATGTCTCCAAAGTTCAAAAACATAATTTTGTAAATTGCTATATACCTAGATTTCACACCTTGGCTATTTCTGCATGGCTCCAAACCATTCAGATAAAAAAGTTTATAGTATGTTTAATATTTTCATATTTTAAAATGGTGGGTATCGAACATGTTTTCCCAATAGATGTTTGAAGGAAGTTGAAGGGAGCGGAGAGATGAGTGGATGTTTTCCACACGTTCAGGCATCGTGCAGATGACGATTTTAAGGACTGAATACCTCTCTGTCACCTTAGGGCAATTCTGTGCACTAGCACTCAGTGAGGCCATGAACCGTCATGCTGTATGACTCTCTGTGACCCTTTCCAACAGCCCGAGCTTCACAGATGTAGGGTAGGAAACTCACAGTGGGGAATGTATTGGCAGTTCACATACAGAACTGGCGTGCAAGAACCAAGTATCCCAACTCCTACTTCAATAACCCCTTCATATTTCTCACTCTCTCTCTCTCTCTCTGTCTCTCTGTCTCTCTCTTTCCATTTCAGTTGAAATTCTGAACAACAGAGTTACGGAGTATCAAGATCTCTCCGTGAGAACCTCCATATGGCCTTTCCACATATATTCTCGTAGGTCCTCTTCTACCAACGCAACAATAAGTGTGGTGCGGTCAATATATTAAACAAAACGCATATACCAACCAACAGAGTCAAACAAAACCAACAAAGCATTGAACAGTCAGTGGAGATGTTGAAACAAAACACGCAGAGAAAATGAATAACTAACATTTATCTTATTTGAATTAGTAGGTACAACGTGACTGTAAAGTTTTGTAGTTTGTTGCATTAGTTTTTGTGATTTTCCAATAACCATTATGCTGAGTGAATCTCCACAGTGGACTGTTGGCTTACTGTGCATTCTTGGTGGGTAAATGTTCGTCTGTTTTGAAGTGTTACCTTACTGTTTTGTTTACACAACAGTCTATTGGGTTGGTTTAGAATGTAACAAATGTATCCAGTACCATTTTCCTCACTATTGTATTGTATTGTATTGTGGTGTGTTGAGTTGTGTTAGATTTTTACATACTATAGTGTTTTCCTCTAGATGTGTGGTGTTTGATTTCAACTAAAATATTACTAATGGGAAACAGAAATATCTGTGTTTGAAAAACATAACAGATTAATGTTAATATGCTTTCTCTCTCTTTAGAACATTGCTGTAGGTTTCTTGACGCAGGCATTCATTATAAACACGCATATGTATAATTTGTACCTGCGGATCTGACCTGGCATAATACAATCACATGACTAGGTTTTTTTGGGGGAGAGAGACATAATCACCTGCAAAAAACAGGGAACTTCTGAGAATATGAACCTCTAGTCTCACTCCTCAAATAGCTTGCAAAATCACAATTTACCTTTAGAGGAATTTCTCAGCATTTATGGGCAGTGCCCATGACGTTTCTCGTGGTTCAATGATCCTATCTCCTAGGTTGAGCATCTAAAGCTGAGCCATTTGTCAACTTCAGCTGAAAATTGGTACTTGGAGCCTTAAAGGTATGCTGATTGTAGGTTATAAATTAAACAGGGAAGGGACGGCATGGAGATCGTTTTTACGTTTTAGAGGAAAGTGTTGCAATGTAACCTTTTACACAAATGCCATTCTCTTGACGAAAATGGCACATGTTCCTTAGACTACTCTTGGAATAATAAGAGGCAATCTTGCAAAAGTCAGAGTGAAAGAGAATTGGTTCCAAGTGAGGTCTTTCCTCTCCAAATGGACAGTCTTCTCCACTGGTCACAGTTGGAGCGTGACTATAGGTTGGGAGAAACAGTGGGGGTGAGGTGGAGGGTAGGAAGACATTTCAAATGATTTTTTCGATTTACTTAAAATTGCTAGGAAGGCTGTCCACAGTTGTCTTCAGATTCAGTTCAACCGAATTTCCAGTTCCGTTGGACACTTCAGCGAAGGGGCCAGCATCTAAGTCAAGTGTTGCCTTTCCCAGACTTTATTAACAACAGAGTCATATCATAACCAAACCTTTTGTTTCTTCATTTAGATTTGTTTGTTTTTATATGTATTTGAAAATTGTAATAGAGAGGTTTTCAGCACCCTTTGGATGAGACAGACCGGCTACGCTCCATGGAGCTGAGCTGAATTCACGTTACTAATCCTCATGAAATAATTGTATAACCCAGTAAAATAGTAATTCGTATGGTCGGTGACATACCTCCTCCACTGTAGTCAGTTATTAAAGTCACTCTTGCTATACAGTGCTAGAACCATATGATGTTTCCCATCAGCCTAGGGTTAATATTTTCTACTAAATGTGTATTCTCTCTCTAGAAAGCATACAATCAGCAAGTTTAAGATGTATAGCAGGTTTGTTTTCCTTTGTGAAAATGACAAGCAAAGAGAAAATCGGATTTAGGATACCTTAAGCTGGCTAGCCCTGTTTGAATCACAGAACAATGGAGTTGGCACAACCTCCTTCTCACAAGGGATAAAACTGGGGCCTGGAGCACGTGACCTGCCCACGGCTACTTACCTAATCGGGGGCAGTTAGACCCAGAAAAATCTCCCGACTTCCGGTTGTTCCTCTGTTTCGAATTGTTTGTGCTGCAGAACATTCGCGACTCCATCCCAAAGCAGATACATTCCGCTGAGAATACAAAAGGGCAAAATGAGCTGTTTGGTAGTGGATACCCTGTTGTTCTTAATGATTGATCCCGAATCATGATCGTCAGTAATTTCTAAATGGTCTTGCTTGTGTCAAGACATTGTCATCTGTTAACAGTATTGCCTGGAGTTCGAGAACAAGAGGGGTCCAGACTTTTACCTGTTGATTCCTTGAACCACTTCATTTCTGTTTCCCAAAATCTTAACATTGTTAGAGAAGAAAGTAGAGTAGGCCTTTGTGAAATAACCTGTGTATAGAACCCGTGCCAGTGCCTCTCCAGAGCTAACCACACAAACCCAGGAAGGATGCACCGAGCTAGTCTGGTGTCTTCCTCAAAGGGGATAGAGATGTCTTCAGTGCAAAATGAACTCTTTTGTGTAATTTGATGTTTTGATACAACGTACTGTCTCATTTAACCTTTTCCGCTTCTGACGAAGATGTACATAGACAAGAAGCGTAGAGTACGGTGGTTTTTATGATGCTGTGAGCACTGGAAGACATCAGTGATGACTTCTTTTTCAGTAAGAGGTTCAGTGAAGGATTTGCAGGGTAGTTGCAGTCTTGGTGCCACAATATTTGATATAGCTGGCATTTTAAAAGTTACTTTGTAAGTGAATTTAAAGAAAGAAGATTCAAAGCACTAAAGTTTTGATCAGATGCGAAAGAACGTTGACAAAAATGCAATTGTAAGATAGCACTCTTTAAACTAGTTGTGCAATGACTTACTCAGATTCTCTTTATTCAAGAAAAGAAACGAAGAAAGGAGAGTCATTAGACTATAAATTTCCAGTGAAAAAGCCAAGTCACAAAACTAATCAGTGACTCTAAACAATAATTTACTGGATGAATTGTATATATAAAATTCTAACCACTTGTGATTCTTAGTTAGCATTTTATAAGCTTTGTATTTTACAAGGGCTTCTATTCTTATTTATCCCGAATTATTGTTTTTGTCCATTTCTCTCAGCCTTTTGCAAAAATAGGCAAGAGTACTGAAACTTGGATAAAACAGGTCAGGTATACAGAGAAAATAATCTAAAAGTTATCTGTTAAGAGGGTTTTAGTAGTATCAAAAAATTTTTTAAAGGCACTATGTGAACAGAAGTATATTTTAAAGAGGGATTAAGATGAAATTAAAACTAAATGGATTCATAAAATTGCTATTTAAATACAGTATTTACTTTTGCAATTGGAGCATGATTCTCTAACCAGCTGTTGCATTTCATCTCACTTGTCTAGACTAGAGTCTAATCTGTAGTTCATTGTCATGTGAAAAGCCATCTTCTCCCTCCTCCATCAACCTTCGCCATCCATTTTCAAACATGCGAAAGCACTTTGATCTTGCCGTTAAGTGTTGTCCTACACCATGGGGCTGTGTTCACTAAGGTTCCGACTTATTTTAGTCTGTAGGGTAGGCTGTAATGCACAGAATGATTAGAAACTGGAATCCTCTTTCTTTTTGTCTCTTCTCCTTTTCTACACACCTTGAAATCGAAGTAGGGAAATAGGCTCTCCCGATTGTGTTGAATAGATGTAGGAAGACAGCGGCCTCATTGTTAATTTTACCAGTGCCCGTCAAAGGCACCAGAATGAGTAGTATCTAAAAGAGTATCAACTTTTTTTTTGCAAACCTAGTTGATAGCATCATCAAACTGTAGATAATGATTGCAAATATAGGTTCTGACCACTAAGTCACTAATTGGTGCCAGGTTTTCATTTTTTTTTTTTTAGTTTTTAAGGTTTTTATTATACTACATTTTTATATCTTTAAGTCACTAACGAATTTAACTTTACAAGAGAGTTAGAGAAAAGTTTAAGAGTTTACTACATGTAGGTTCTAAACTGACACCGAAGCATGATAAGATACGGAGTATAGTCCATAATTATTCTTTACAGTTCACAGTTTAAGAACAAACTTACCTTTATATACAAATAATAACTTTTAACTAATTATATTTAGTCGTTGCTTTAGCAACAAAACTACAACATGGCTACCTTTAGACACGTGTTTTTTTGTGATGATTTTACTTGTTAACTATTTTACTTGTTTTTGACAGTATGAGCACGTAGAAGGTATAGCTCAAAACTCAGAGAACAGATCCGGCTGAATTGTTCTTTAATCCCAGATTGCCATGCGAAAGTTGAATTTGTGTCCTTACGTGACTTTTTGATCAAAAAGTTTACAACACATGGATTCTAGAGTCAGGCTAGGGTTATTCCACAGTATTTCGACTTCGAAGCACCATCATTGCATTTCTAATCTATTACCTGACCTTTTTTCAAAACATTATTTATTCCAAATTACCCTATGCAGGAGGCATAGCTGTCACTACAAAAATTCTCTTTTCTGGAATTATATACCCACCCCCAACACATCCAAATGAGGATTAAAGAAGGATGGGTGCGTATTTTGAAATGAGTTCGTATTTGTAAAACCATGCATGAAGATACTGTGGAATGACCCCTTAACAGTGTTTGAGAGACATATGCTGCAGGTAACTGACGGCCTCAGTTAGGGTGCGACTGTGTGAGACACATCTTTTTTGCACTTATGTACATAGTCCGTGAACGCTGTGCTTGGAGCTTTTGTTTTTTAAATATAAGAAAGCTGTGATAATAGCGGAAAAGTTAGTTAAGATAGAGTTATTTCTAAGGCCTTGAGAAGGAGGGGGGGTTTGCTAGAAGACTTCACTAAAGCACGATGTTGCTTTGCTGATGGGAAGGCTTTCTGGTTCACTACAGTTCACCAAAAGAAAAGACTGGTAACAGGTGACAGGTCACCTTCTGCTAACAGCACTGGCCAAGAGCGAAAGGCCTCCCTCTTTTAGCAAGACCAGTAGCAAAGATTGTTGGCTTTTTAGATTAAACTCCATTGTAAACACACACACACACACACACACACACACACACACACACACACCAGGCAGGTTTCTGGCAAAGGTTTTCTTTCTTCAATGGTTGCAAGCAGTGAAATGCCCGGTAGGTTGCAAGATGGATAGATCCATTTTGATCAACTTTGATTTCATCTTTCACAGAAAATTACCAATTGAGATGTATCTGTTACATCAATTACTATCCACTTACGTGACAATCAAAAGTGTTAACGTTCACCACTACTTCTCCTTTAAAATTCAGATCCCAAACCCCAATTGGCAACCATCGAAAGACTTAATTTTACAGTTAAGGATGGCCAGCATGGGGCATTTCGTTCCCTCCAACAAAAGGAAAAAAATGCTGGCACAACTTTATAAACTTTAAAAATGGCTTTACTTACCTTAGACCTGTTCAGTGGAAGCTGTTCTCTGACTTGCCTCTACCAGATTAGAAAGTGCTCCACTGTGCCATACAGCCTCCCACTGTTTGAACTAAACAGAAGAGAACCAGCCCAAATCTCACATGTGTAGGAGCTGGAAAAGGATGTTTCAAACAGACCATCTCTGTCAATTTTAGCTCCGGGGTCACCTACCATTCCCCTGTCTAACTTTTTGTTGCCTCCAGGCAATGGGGTTAGAAAGGTGTGAGGATAGATCACCACGGGTACTTTGAGTCGCTCACATCCTGGGGTGTCGCCCTTGCCTTGGAGAAGGAGCCCATCCTGGGATTGAGGAAGCTGGTATTAGTATCGCTACCCATCTTACTGGTTCTCACTTACAGAGAGAGGAAAATAAGCCAAAGCCAGAAAGCAATCCAAGCCTTACCGTTATCCAATAGCTCAGGGCCAGTTGGTTAGAAATTTCTCTCTCCCCCCCTTCAGCCCTTAATCACTTAGAGTCAGCTCTACAACTAACAGCCTGACCATCTGACCAGTGTTTCCACTGGTACAAAATGTAAGCATTCATGCATTCTATAGTTAGGGACTCCAACTTCCACCTCATCACCAAAATATTTTCCCAACTTACCCTGTGTTCTTGTGTTGACATTTCCCTATGAACCTATAAGCCACAAGAATATATTTTCATAAGGTCAAGAGAAATAGACAATTTTAAGTGAAGAATCATCTATTAAATAGTAAGAATGAACCTAGAAGCATCACGAAAGATAACCAATTAATTGACGGCATGTTGTCCATGCTGACAGCCATTGGGTCCCACTCTTTGGAGCCGAAACATAGGGACCATGTTTCAGTGAGTCAAATTATAGAAGGAAGCATAACAAAATGTGCATGACTTGAGGCCCAGAAGGGACCTCTGCCATTAAACCCAGGAAAGGGCTTAGTTTGACTAGTTCCTACAGTTTCTAGCCCCTCCACTTGGCCTTGCCTAGGAAAGAACCACCCATTAATACTCCAAAGCAGGATGATTCCACAGAAATGTTATCTTTAAGTAGAACCCATCCTCAATTATAGTAGACCTAAAAGGAAAAAAATGTATCACGGATGCTGTCTGTTCACGATGGAAACCAAATTATTCTGTTGCTATGTCTTTTGTGTCTAGCAGTTGAGAGAATAATACGACCATCCTATCGTTGGATTCTGGGGTTGCCCTTTTCAAAGTAAATTTCCTTCGATTATTGTTGTTGTTGCCTTAATTATCAGCAAGTGAACCATTTATCATACCCCCAAATTACAATCATTTAGATTTTAAGAAAAGATGTTCCTAAATGTACTCTTGTTTTTTAAGGGCTAACTCTGTGCACTTATAAAACAACAATCCAGGATAATGTAGAAAATGAATCACAAATTTAGGACAAAAGAATGTCAATTTAAAAATACCTGTGGATAAGAAAACTATCAGCCCTGTGCAACAGTTACAGATTTAAATAATGACCATGAGAATTCACAGATGAAAACTCTTCCCATCATATTTTGCCTCCAAAATGCCATAGTTCATTCCCTCAACTGCTATCGATAGGATAGATGCTTTGATTTTTTTTCCATTTCCCCCCCAGGTTATAGTGCTGTACTGCTTGTTTGTGTCTAGAAGTGTGCTTTATGCGAGTCATTTTAGTATGCTACTTCTGTGTTGTTTATTTTTTGGTTCTTTTAATAAAATGTGTAAATGTATGGTTCTGTCTTTTTTTTATGAATCCATATTCACACATTAGGAGTTTACTTAAAAGCTATTCCTGTTCTAGTATATTAATCCTAATATTTAGTAATTCTAATATAAAATTTAAATTTATGACTTGGGCCCAAGTTCTATTTCATACATAGAAGAAATTTATTTCCAAATATACCTGCAGTATTATGAATTATATAGATAATACACTCATTGTATTAGATGTATTATTTCTCTGATATTGAAGTTACTAACATAAAGGCACATTTGTATTTTCGTAAAAGAAAACTAAACATTTTGAGATAATGTTTACTGGCTTCTATTGTGCTTCAGAAATCTGAGGCATTTTCTAAGATACATGATTAGAAGTTCGTATTTTCCAGTTACTCATTTCTATCTTGCATCTTCAGTGGAACATATGAAACCAGTGTTGTTCATTCTGGGTTTTTTTTCCCGATGGGCAACAGTGGTTTCATAACAATGAGGTGCATGAATTTTCCATCACAATGTTTTCTCTCACTTAAAATTGCTTTTCTCCAACAAATGGCACTGGAATGAAAAGATAACCATTTTTGCTCTTTAAGAAAGCAAAATGTAACTCGGTAATACTTTATTCTGTCAGATTTCTAAGTACTTAAAAAACACTAGTTGGGAACTTCACATTGGCCACTGTTTGGTAGTCAGGCTGATAGAGAACGAGATGAAGAGGCTTTGGATAAGAGGTTGTGACAGATTCGAGTATTCTTCACGTGTCTAGAACTGTACCGAGGGCCAAGGAGGAGGTCCAGTGTCAGCTGACTCTTATGGAGCTGAGCGCTCCCTTGTCCCCCGTGCCCCACTTTACTCTTTCTGAGTGTGGCTCCCACTGTGGCATTTCTCGATAAGCCGACTTTGAGCCCTCGGGTGTGTTGTCCATGTTTCTGTGAGTCTGTGATAATCCCAGCATGAAGACCAGTTCAGTATATAGACTTTTACAAAAAGTAAAGAATTCAGGGCAGGCATTCCCAACCCCCATCAAAATGGAGTCTCTATTGGCCAGAGAGAGGTTGACCCACAGGCAAACCTGGATGTACACTGTTTACCTGGCACTTTGCAACCTCTATTCAGCAGCCTTCTAAGAGCCTCCTTTTCTCATCCCCCGTGGTACCCTCTGGCTCTCTAGAAGCTCCACAGTAGCAACTTAACAGGCCTGCTTACCCAGAAGGACCTGGACTTTTTTTTTCCTTCACAAGTTGCCTGTTGTCATCTCAGGCTGCAGAGAGCAGCTCAGAGCTGAGATCTAAGAGACCTATCGCACCACGGTGTTAGACTGGCAGTGTTTATGGCTGCCCCCTGGGAGTGTTTGTATTTAAAAAGGCATGAGTCGGGGCACCTGGCTGGCTCAGCCGGTAGAGCTACACGACGCCTGATCTCGGGCTCCTGAGTTCGAGGCCCACGTAGTGTGTAGCATTTACTTAAACAATAAATCCATAAAAAATAAAAAGACATGGCTCTCCGGTGGCCAAATACCAGCAGGCCACATGCGTAGACGAGGGATAGATGGTTTTTACTAGAGCAAACAGCATTTAGGCAGCGATCAAATTCCTATGGATGAGTGGTACAGTCACTCACCACCTCAAGAAGGCCCAAAAGGAAGGCTCTTGTCATTTTGTTATTGTCAGGAAAGTTCTGATATAATAATGAACCTAACATACTGACTAGATGGTAAACGTTCCAAAATTCCACAGGCCGGAATCCAGTCAGGTGGTCAGCATCTGTGGTAAAGAGCATGACGCAGGATAGGCCTGATGCATGAGCACATTTCTCGAGGCGTCTAATGCTGACACTTGCTGATGCTCAACAGAAGGACACACGTACTCAGAGGTTTTTCTGTACTCTTCCTTGTACTAGCAATGCTTATTTAGCCGAGCCATCCCAGATTTTCCTTTCAGTGCCCAGACTTGGGCTTTTCCCTCGGACAGGAGGACAGCGGGTCTGTGGGACAGCCACCCGGATGGAAGGGTGAGGTTTGTGAGAGGAACAGCAGGTCTGATTCCTGTCCTTACAAACAGATTCCTGAAGCAAAAGCACAGCGTTCCAAAATGGAAATCGGAATAAGAAGAAATGAGTAGAAGAAGGGAGTTCTGGTCAGCGTAGCCGGCATTTTTGTGTTGTGCGTGGAAATGGCGTGCAGTGCAGAGGCGGGCAGGGCACCTGGGGCAAAGCGAAACAGATGCAAGAAAAATCGTATGTTTTCCCGATGAGGATGAGGGAGGCTCCCCCCCATGAATGATTCAGCGCATCGTATGCATGTGCAGGTACAGAGAGAGAGAGGGGTGAAAAATCACAGGGTAACAGTGTGCCCAGGGCAACAAGCAGTGGCGACCAACCCCGGTTAAAGCAGACAGCCTGGTTGTTACCAACAGGACCTGAGGGAGTGCAGAAGGAATCCTGAGGAGTCTCTGCAGTCAGCATGCTTCTAGAGATGCTATGGTACGGAAGGTGATGGTCAACTCATTGAGGGTCAATGGCGGTCTTAAGGAGAGGGTGGGGAAGAATAGGATCGGGACTGAAACTTTGCCTTTAGCCTTCGTGAACTGAAGAGTTGAACAATTCTTTCTTGGGAAAGTGGCGGTTAAGAAACATATCTGTGTTAATTTTATACATATATATTTATATATGTAGTGAGTGGTTATTGATGTGCCTTTGTTAACTATTTAATAAACATGTGTAGCTCATTCAACGTGTTTTGTTTCTTGTCCATTCCTATTTACAAAGTCCCATGTTAAAGAAATCTGTTGATGGGTTGTTACGGTAGGAAAAGCTGAACTCACATGACTCCAGGCATTCAATGCTCACGATTTGGGGCCCCAGGTAGGGGCTGCTGATGAATGAGGCATTTGTGCCTCACTGACTCTCAGGCGAGTGTTCACCATAAACTGAGCACCAGCCAATGGTAGAGACCACTGTAATAAGCGACTCCCTTCTCGTGAAGGACACCGTTAGGGATCTTGCGGATCCTGAAGATGCTTGGGGCCTCCAGAGTCACTGGGATGAGATTGTGGGGCCAGAGGCGCACTCAAACCGTTCAGGAAAAATGGCTCAGGAGGGGCAGACATGCAGCCACAACCACGACTTTTGTCTTCTACTCTCCACATCCTGGAGAGATGCCCCTGTGGTGAAAAATAATAATACACAGGTCCAGATACTGTTACAGGGCTTAGGGAAAGGTCGATCCAAGAATAACCTGTGAGTGATAACAGACTAAGAAAACCCTTACGTAATAGTTTAAGATTATTATCATACCCACAGTTCGTGCCCTGCCACTTGACCCTTCTTCCACCCAATCCACCATCCACATTTCTCCTGGGATCATTTTTCTAAGATGGAAAATGCATTATTTCTCTTCCCGGACTATAAATCTCCCAGATCTCCTCACTGCCTTATGGGATAAAGCCTACACTCTTAACACAGTATTCTTCTGTGCTCAGGCCTTAGGGCTGCCCTCAAGCTTCCTCTCTCCCCCTGCCTTCTGTAACCGGTGCAGCTCCAGACAAATGAAAGCACTGTTGGGGAACTAAAATTAAGAGCAAGACTTTTCAACCCAGAACTCCTCTCCACGAAGGTAGAGGTGAAAGAAAACACTTTTGTTATTGAATGAACGTTAAACCAAAAGGGGATGCCTGCCAACAGCAATCCACTAAGAGATTGCAAAGGCAGAAAGGAATCACCCCCTTGTATGGCCAAGTGGATGGAGCCCATTACATACATGTTTACAAGAGAAACGATAACTGGTCCTCAAGGAACGGGACTTGACAGCCCCTTTAGTCATTCAGAGTTCGTCCTAACTTTATCCTGTAACTGGGGAGACCACCTGTGTTGCCTTTATCCATAGGAGAAAGAAACTTTTCATGTCTTTACCTCCAAGAGATAGTTTTGCAAATTGGAGCAAGGCGCCCAGGGAAGTTAGGCTGTGACCCTCCTGCTGGAACGGAGATCTGGGGCTCAGTAGCCCTTGATGTTTACCTTTCAAAGACGGGGCTTCCAGGTCCCTGAGGAAAGGTGGGGGAATTGTGAGGCTCGGAAAGACTTGTTTAGCTATTACTAAGTTTTACATACACTGGAGAAGGATGGAGGGGTGAGGGAGAAGTCTCTTCCCCTTATTTCCGACAAGGAAAATTAAGCCTATTCTTTTTAATTTGTATTTGCCCTCACACCACTCACATTTCCCAGACACATACCACAGTTTCCCATACCTTTCTGCTAATTTTCATTCCATTTGAAACACCTCCCATCTTTTTCCTCCTCTTCTTCAAAAACTCATTATTCAACGTATAGATTAGCTCTCAAGTCTTCCTTGAAGCCTTCTCTGGTCTTACTAGTTACCACTGAGATGCAGCTAATATTTACTTAGCGCTTAGCAAGTAGTCTCAAAGCTCAGTAGCCACCTTCCCTACCCTTCTGACATTGTCTATATTCCTCCTCCATTAAACTGGGCTTCTCAAGGGCAAGAACCACGTCTCGTTGATCTTGGTATCCTTTTATGATGCCTTGAACAGTAGCCATGCAGTAAGTGCATAATAGATTTTTGGAGAAATAGTCAACTAGGGAATCAGAACTTTTACTGTAAAAGAAAAAAAAGAAAAGAAAACCTCATTCAAATAAAAGAGATTTATGTAATGATGCAGGGAAATTTCACAAATTCCAATCACAGGAAGAACAGCTGGGCCTCACGGAAGGGGAAAGTCGTCAGGTAGCTTGTTTCTTCTCTCTCTGTCTCTCTCTGTCTCTCTCTATACATCTATGCCTGTCCCTCTCTTCTCTTCCATTCTCTCTTTCTCTCTCTCTCTCCCCCAACCCCCCTCCAGTCTCCTGCTTCTCTGAAAATCAGCTTTCTCTGCCTACTTATCACACTCAGGTGATTGATCAGGGCTCCTTCCAGAATGGTAGTCTTATCCTAAGAGTCCATATCAGTGATGGCCTGCACCAGAAACATCTGGAAGGCTTGTAAAACATAGGTTGCTGGGACCCACTCAAGAGCCTCTGATTCAGTAGCTATGGGATGAGATGTGAGAATTTGCATTTCTAACAAGTTCCCAAATGATTCTGATAAGCTGGAGACACAGTTTGGGAATGATTGATCTACTTGACTTTCAGGCTTGGTTCCGCACAGTTGACCCAGTCACTGGGTTCCAATCCTTGATTCTCATGAGAGAGCATTTGATTGAATCAGATATTCATCTCAGTAACATTCAGTTGTGTACAAAAGGCTAGAGTCACATGGTCCATATGAAAAGTTGCCTCTTTCAGGCTGTGGGCGGGGAAACCTTTCAAAGGAGGTGGATCTCTAGCACAATCACTCCCATGGTTCCTTTCAAAGCTATAAGAATTTCCACACTGAACTAGCTCCTGGGTCTATACGCTTCACTTCTCTATAGCCAATAGAGCCAACAAGGACATGAGGACCCTCTATTGGCAGCTCCAGCCACTCATCTCAAAGTAAATCTTTACACCCATCCCTAAATGCATAATCTTTCTCAAACATGCTGCTCCTCCACCCAGTTGTCCAAGCAAGAACCCTGGGTAGCTTACCTTTGACTCCTGGCCCCCACATCCTATCTATCAAGTCCTAACAATTCTATCACTGAGGTATTTTCTCTCTCCCCACTATACCTGGTTAGGTGAACTTGACATCCTGCCTCCAGTGCCGTTTTCCTCCGATGCGTTCTTCACACAACTGTCACAATGATTTCTCTAAAACAGCTTCCCAAACTCAGCTCTCAGGCCAGCTGTGTTGGGTCGGGGGCAGCAAAAGCCTGGGCCTGTCATCTCCAGTAGCACGCACCTGCAGGTCTACCTTCATCAGAATGCCATACAAAAATTCTCATTCTATGTATACTTTGATGGAATAAGAAAAAAGAGTGGGAAGCTCTGATCTAAAACACAAGTTTGACGATGTAACTCCTCTCCTTAAAACCTTTCGATCACTCCCCGTAGGTCTCGGGATAAAGCCTAAACACACCTCCCAGTAGCCTCTAACATCTGGCACAATCCAGTCCCCGTCTACCTCTCCAGCCTCATCTCTTGCCACTGCCTGCCTTGGACTTGCTTCTTCAACAGCAGGTAGATGCATGTAGTTTCCAGAACACGTCCTGCTGTTTCATGCCTGCAAGCCATTGCTCATGGTTCCCTTTCTGCCTGGAATGTCCACCCTCGCCTTTTGACCTGCCTAGCATCCTTTGAGACCAGGATAGTCTCAAAGCGCCATATCCTTCAGGCAAACTTCCTTGTCTGCTTCCCACCTGCACTAGGGTGCCCCTCTTTGACACTCTCATAATACCTTCAGTATATAACTGTCATTGGATTTACCATACTGCGTTAGAATATTGTCCACTTCTCCCACTAGCTTGCAAGTGTCTATATTTCCAGCACCTAACACATTGATAAAAAAGTATTACCGTACAACTCAACAACAAATAAATGACTCAATTGAAAAATGGGCAAAGGATGGACTTGAACAGATATTTCTCCAAAGAAGATATACAAATGGCCAATAGACACACAAAAAGATGCTCAACATAATTCATCATTAGGGAAATGCAAATCAAAACTACAATGGGATACCACTTCACACTCATTAAGCTAGGTATCATTTAAAAACTGGAAAGTATCTAGTGCTGGTGATGATATGGAGAAATTAGAACCCTTGTGCATTGCTGGTAGGCATGTAAAATGGCACCGCCATTATGGAAAACAGTTTGTCAGTTCCTCAGAAAGTTAAACATAGAATCCTATGAATCAGCAATTCCACACCTGGGAATATACCCCAAAGAATTGAAAGCAAGGACTTGAACAGATACTGTACATCAACGTTCATAGCAGCATTATTTACAATAGCCGAAATGTGGAAACAATCCAAGTGTCCATCAACAGATGAATGGATAAATAAAATGTGGTGTATATATAATTTATAAAATTATATAGTATATAAAATATATAAAATGTGATATATATATACATATATGTATATACATATATACACATATATACATATATGTGGTGTATATATAATTTATAAAATATATATATTTATTTATATATAATTTATAAAATTATATAGTATATAAAATATATAAAATGTTATATATATATATATATATACATATATATAATGTGAAGGATTCAGCTTTTAAATGTAGTATCATGAGTTGAATGAACAGATCATAGAAATGCCCTTTTGTCCTCTCTGGCAGCTTTAGACTTGAGATTCGTCACAAATCTCTTAATGGTGTTTCATACAATTAACCTTTTTTGAATACTTCCCCTGTAGAGAATAAAAAGAAATTATTCAGACTTAGATTCTGTTATAAAGGAACTTAAAAGCCAAAAGAGGAGGAAATAGGTTAAAATTAAGTCTCATTTTGTGGCAAATAATAGAAATTTAGTCAAATCAGTGCAGCAGCTATGAAGATACTCCACAAAGTGGATATATTATTTCTCCAATTTAAATTTAATTTTCTCTGAGTCCCCACCTGATGGACTGGTAGAGAATTTAAAGCCTTTCCCTCTGCCTCTCACCAGATGCTCATTCAAAGACCTTCAGGGTTTTACACATTCATAAACATTCAAAGGGAGGTATTCTGGTCTTATGTTCATACTAAATCAATATGCTTATTATCCGAACTTGCATATTTCTTTATTTTTAAAAAGATTTTATGTATGTATTTATTTACTTATTTGAGAGAGAGAGAGAGCATGTGTGTGCACACAAGCCAGGGTAGGGGCAGAGAAGCAGACTCGCCAATGAGCAGGGAGCCCAGTGTGAGACTGGATCCCAGGAGTCTGGGATCATGACCTGAGCCGAAGGCAAACGCTTAACTGACTGAGCCACCCAGGCACCTTGAATGTTTCTTAAAAGCCAATGACTCTATTGAAAGCAGGGACTCAAACAGATATTTGTACACCCATGTTCATAGCATGACAACGTCCAAAGGGTGGAAGCAGCCCAAGTGTCCAACGATGGATAAATGGATAGACAAAATGTGGTATATCCATACAATGGAATATTATTCAACCTTAAAAAGGAAGGCAATTCTGACTCCTGCTGTGACATGGATGAACTTTGAGGACATTATGCTAAGTGAAATAAGTCATTCACAAAAAGACAAATAGTGTATGATTCTACAAATATGAGGTACCTAGAGTTGCAACTCCATAGACACAGAAAGTAGATGGAGGGGGCACTTGGGTGGCTCAGTCAGTTAAGTGTCCAACTCTTAGTTTCTGCTCAGGTCATGATCTCAGGGTCATGAGGTCAAGCTCCGTGTTGAGCTCCATGCTCAGTGCAGAGTCTGCTTAAGATTCTCTCTCCCTCTGCCCCTCCTGCTCATTCTCTCATTCTCTTTCTCTCAAATAGATAAATAAATCTTTAAAAAAAAAAAAGTCGGGGCCCCTGGGTAGCACAGTTGTTAAATGTCTGCCTTCGGCTCAGGGCGTGATCCCGGCGTTCTGGGATCGAGCCCCACATCAGGCTTCTCCGCTAGGAGCCTGCCTCTTCCTCTCCCTCTCCCCCTGCTGTGTTCCCTCTCTCGCTGGCTGTCTCTCTGTCACATAAATAAATAAAATCTTAAAAAAAAAAAGTAGGGGCGCCTGGGTGGCACAGCGGTTAAGCGTCTGCCTTCAGCTCAGGGCGTGATCCCGGCGTTATGGGATCGAGCCCCACGTCAGGCTCTTCTGCTGTGAGCCTGCTTCTTCCTCTCCCACTCCCCCTGCTTGTGTTCCCTCTCTCGCTGGCTGTCTCTATCTCTGTCGAATAAATAAATAAAATCTTAAAAAAAAAAAAAAGTAGATAGTGGCTTCCAGAGTCGAGGGCCTGGGGGCAGGGGGAATGAAGAGTTAGTGTTTAATGGGAACAGAGTTTCAGTTTCGAAAGATGAAAAGAGTTCTGGGGATGGATGGTGGTGATGGTTGCACAATGAGAATGTACTTCATGCCACCCAACTGTACAATTAAAAGTGATTAAGATGGCTAAATTTTTCCAGCTTTATTGAAGCATACTTGACATAGAACATGTGTAAGTTTAAGGTGTACAATTTGATGATTTGACACACGTATATATTGCTAAATGTTTGCCACAATAAGGTTAGTTAACGTGTCCTTCCCCTTACATAATTGCCATTTTGCCATCATTGTTGTTGTATTCATAAGAACATTAAAGTGCAACTATCATAGCAACTTTCAAGGATATGGCTAACTGTAGTCACCATGCTGCACATTATCTCCCCTTCGACCAACATCTCCCCAACTCTCCTACCCCTCATCCCCTGGCAACCAACGTTTTGCTCTGTTTCTGTGAGTTTGATGTATTTTGACTCTATACACGAGTGGTATTATACAGTGTCTTTGTTTCACTTATCAAAAATGCCCTCAAGGTACATCCATGTTGTGGCAAATGGCAGGATTTCCTTCTTTTTTGTGACTGAATAATATTCCATGTTTTTCTTCACCTGTTTCTTTTACAATGGTGAATTTTATGTTATGTGTCTTTTTCCACAATCCAAAAAAAAAAAAAAAAGGCAGGTGACACCGCCACTCCACCACTAAACATGAACACGAGAATCCGCTTGCAAGACAAGGAGCCACAGGTCTGAGGGATCAGCCTCCCTAATTGTACCCCCCAGTCATTTCCTTCTGAGAGCCGGCCATCTCCTCCAGAGCATTGAGAGGGTACAGGGCACACAGTGAAATAGCAACAGCCTCCTAATGGAGTGCCCTTCCTTCTGTTTGGTCCTCTACTCTGCCAGGAAGTTTTCCAAACCTCTTTTTCATTTTGCCTTTTCTGTCTTTTCCATCCCCAAGCCTTCACCTCTATTCCTTCCTCCTGTGGGACTGTCCGGAATAATTCCTTACATAGGGCAAGGCTTAAAAAAAATAAATAGCATCAACTAACGGGATGGGAGTTGCTTTCTCATGTGTGGCTCGAAAGCAGATCGGACAAGGCAGAATACATACGGGAGGAAAAAAATACCTAGAGCGCTGAGAAAAAAAACCCACAAGCTACTATCAGTTAGTGATCCTTAGCAGAAGTAAAATGGGAACAGTGGTACATTATAAGGATACGGGTGTCTCCTTGTCAGAGTTCTTCTGGTTATAACAAAATTCAAAATAAAGATGATTTAAGAGGACATAATAGCATCAGGTCAATTAGTTGAGAGATCCATGGATGGGCTGGTTTCAGGCACAGCTGTATGCTGGTGTTCATGCTGTGAGGCTGGGGATCTAACACTCTTTTCTCAGCCCCAGTTCCCTCCGTGTTTGTCATTGGGAGGTCCACACTTGCATCTAACTAGCTGAGCATTCTAAAAGAAGAGAGAGTAGTAGTACTTTTAGTTTTTTGAGGACCCTCCACACTGTCTTCCACAGTGGCTGCACCAATCGGCATTTCCACCAACAGGGCACACGGTTCCCTCCTCTCCATATCCTTGCCAGCATTTGTTATCTCTTGTTTTTTTTTTTTTGGTAATCGCCATTCTAACCAATGTGAGGTGATATGCCATTGTGGGTTTTTTAAAATTTGAATATAGTTGACACACAATGTTACCTTCGTTACAGATGTACAACATAGTAATTCAATTTCTCTGTACATTATGCTGTGTTCACCACAAGTGTACCTCCCACCTGTCCCCATACAATGCTCTTGCAGTATCGTTGACTGTATTCCCTATGCTGTGCCTTCCAGCCGCATGACGTATTCATCCCATAACTGGAAGCTTGCACCTCCCACTCTCCTTCACTGATTTCGCTCATCCCTCCGCCCCTCTCTCTAGCAACCATCAGTTTGTTCTCTGTATCTCATTCTGCTTTTTGTTTGTTTATTTTCTTATTTTGTTTTTAGATTCCACATATGAGTGAAATCGTATGATATTTGCCTTTCTCAGTCTGACTTATTTCACTCAGCATAATACCGTCTAGGTCCATGTTGTCACAAATGGATGGCAAGAGCTCATCCATTTTTAAGGCTGAGTAATATTCCATTGTGTCTATCTGTAAGTATGTGTAAGTGATATATACATATATATAATCACATCTTCTTTATCCATTTATCTGTTGATGGACATCTAGGTTGCTTCAATATCTTGGCTATCATAAATAAACATAGGGGTGCATATATCTTTAAAGCTAGTGCTTTCATTTTCTTTGGGTAAATACCCACTACTGCAATTATTGCATCATATGGTATTAATATATTATTCACACTATCTAGGACATGAAAAAAAACCTAAGTGTGGATGAATGGATAAAGAAGATGGTGTGTGTGTAATGAATATTAATCAGCCATGAGAAAAGAGAATGTGCCATTTGCAATAACATGGATGGGCCTTGATGGCACTGTGCTAAGTGAAATAAGACACAGAAGGACAAATGGTGTATGATCTCAGTTATATGTAAAATCTAAAAACATTGAACTTATGGAAACAGAAAGCAGAATGGTGCTTGCCAAGGGCTGAGGGGTGAGGGAAATGGGGAGATGTCGGTCAAAGGTACAGACTGTCAGTTCTATGATACATACATTCTGAGGATCTAATGTAGAGCATGATGACTATAGTTAATAACACTTGTGTACTTCAAAGTTGCTAAGAGAGTAGAGCTTTAATGTTCTCACCATAACAATGAAAACAAAATGGTAATTATGTGAAATGGAGAATGTGCTAACTAATCTATCATGGTAAACAATTAACAGTATGTACATGTATCAAATCATCACATTGTACCCCTTAAAATTACTCAATGTTATGTGTCAATTACATCTCAGTAAATTTGGGGGAAAATAAAATAAGAGAATGGGGGTGCCTGGGTGGCTCAGTCAGTTAAACGACTGCCTTGGGCTCAGGTCATCGGATTGAGCCCCACATCAGGATCCTTGCTCAGCAGGAGCCTGCTTCTCTCTCTCCCTCTTCCTGCTGCTCCCTTTGCTTGTTCTCTCTCTCTGCGTGTGTCAAATAAATAAATAAAATCTTTAAAAAAAAAAAAAGAAGAAGAAGAAGAGAGTGCATTGTTCACAGCAGTGCCAGCGTCATTCCAATGGCTGATTTATTGGCCTAGTTTTGGGCACATGATTATACCTGCTTAGATCACATGCCCAGTCCTGAAGCCAGGGGATAGGACATTCTAATGGGTCAGGTTAGAGTTTATGTACCTACTCTTTGAACCAGGGAATGGGACATCTCTGCTTAGAAGTTGTGGATTGAAAGAGAAAGAGAGTGTATGAGAGAGATCGAGAGAGAGAGAGCTGGTCCCTCGAAGGGAAGCCCAAGTACTGTTCCCAGAACAATTGGGAATGTATGCTGGATGGATAAAAACAACATATGAACTTGATAGCCCACCTGATTTACAAAAGGTCTTCAACTAAAATAATGCTACTATACCATACATAAATGAAAATGTGTTGATGCTTCTATATAGAAAGGCAATCCAAATTCACATATCCCAAGTGTGCCCAACAATAAGCCCAAGATCCTTCGGTGATTGAATCATCTTGAACAGGTCTTGCTGTAGCTCCCCATGGTTTCACAACTATATGTAAATGATACATTTGACCACACTGAAACACCCGGTGTCTAACAGAGGGAAAACAAGATGAATTAAATAAAACCTCCCATTTGGAAATGGAAAAAAATGGATACAATATATGAAGATTGCCAATCAATATCATATCCATTTATGTATCATATACATAAATAGCAAGAACTCCTTGGCAGTAGAGTGAGTTCTTGGTCAGCCCAGCTGGATGTCTCGGATTCTCTTATCTCAGATCATCTCCCTTGTGCATTGTCCTACTTGGCTACTCCTGAAATGGGCAGGAGGGAGGGTTACCTTTCTGGGGACTCTACCACGTCAGCAACCTTCTTCCTGTGGATGTGAGCTCAGTGTCTTGGGGATTACCTTAGGGTTTGAAAATCATAAGCCTTTGTGGGGTGCCTGGGTGGCTCAGTTGGTTAAGCAACTGCCTTCGGCTCAGGTCATGATCCCAGGGTCCTGGGATCGAGTCCCACATCGGGCTCCCCCTGCTCTGTGGGGAACCTGCTTCTCCCTTTACCTCTGCCTGCCACTCTGCCTGCTTGTGCATGCTTTCTCTCTCTCAAATAAATAAATAATTTTTAAAAAAAGATAATCATAAGCCTTTGAGTTTTTTTGGCCACGCTTGGCTTTTCTCTAGCAAATGCACTTCCCCGGGTATGGCCATCATTCTCATGGCCCAGGATGGTTGACAAAACTCCACTTATCATATCCACATTCCAGGCAGTAGGATGGGGAAAGGTGAAGAAGGGCATGCCTCCTGTTTTTCTAAGGAAACTCACTAGAAGTCCCATGAAACACTGCTGCCTATGTCTCATTGACCAGAACCTAAAGGAATGGCCGTGCTTAATAGTATGGGAGGTTGGGAAATGTAGTTTAGTCTTTTATTCCAAATGGTAAATGTGCCTAGATAAAAATTGGGGATCTGTTACCAAAGGGAGAGAAAAGAGATAGTGGGGCAGGCAACTAGCATTCTACATTCTACCACAATAGGTTTGATTTAAATTCTATTTCACGGGGTGGTAGTAGAAGGAAAAGATGTGAACTCACATCCTTGATTCTTCACACTAGCCTAGATAATTCTGTCCTTTAGCAATAGGCTTTAAGACTCTGCCTAGGCCCTCTAGTCCCTTAGTTAAATGACCTCTATCTTGGCTTTTGCATTGGGGTCAGAAAAATTCACCTTCGTGTAGAGGGAACACAGCTAATCTGCTTCTTTTTTTTTTAAGATGAATCTGAGGTATTGGCCCTCCTTTTAATAGGAGTAAGCCCTTGAGGGATACCTTGGGGATCTGGATTTTCCCAGGCTCTATTCTTATGTTCCACTGTGTTTCCTTTTTTGTATTTTTTAATAGCTTTCTTTTATCCTTTTTTTTTTAATGTACTCATCTCTGCACTCTACCCATTTCTCTAGCCCTAAAATAACCTTAGTTAATGAGACATCACTCATAATCAGATCATTGTCAGTGGGTTTTTCCCTTGGTCCAACAGAGCATTGTGGACAGAACCTACTTGAGAAAGACATAGACCACCAATTTTGTCTTCGGCTATGGCTGCCAATTCTTTGCCACTGACTGTACCAGCTTCAGTTTTGAGATACAGAAGCCACTGGTTTTTTCCAATCCTGTTAGTCTCCAAATTATGGAACGATCAGTCAATGTAGACTATAGTCCATAGGCAGGAAGCACTTACCTTAGAAATGTTGTATTTCTTGTTATGTTTCCTTGCAGACTTCCTCAGTTTTAGTTTGAGTCAATTCCTCTCCTGTGGTGAAAGCAACAGGAAATAAGTAGCCAATGTCAACCTCCTGATTTTTCCTTGTAATTTCTCCTAATTATTATTATTATTATTCACTCCAGCTATTCCCCTTTACACATCTGCTTCATTCTTCTTTGTTCAGAACAATCTTCATTGTTCCTCTGCACTTTCTGCTGGCCCTGTCAATTCCTGGATTAACATATCCTCAGTTTAGTCAAAAGGCCCAGGACTTGGTGGATTCCTAGAGTTCCAAATTCAGATTTCCTAGGGAGAGAATCTTACTGATTCCATGTGGTCAGTTGCCCAGCCATCATTAAATCAGCTACGAAAGGGGGCAATGATTGGGTACTAAGAATATGGCAGATAGAACTCTCCCCTGCTGCTTTGGACTGTTATTTCCAAGGTAGAGATTTCATTGTCCGGGCAGACAACTGAAAAGTTGTCTACTACAGATGCAAACATAAATAACTCTGATGCAAGATAAATACCAAAGAAAGATACCAGCATAAAGGAAGAAGAGATTTCTTACATTGAAGAAGCTTCATGGCAGTGAAGACAGAGGCAGAGATTGGAGCGGTGGATCTACAAGGTAAGGAATACCCAGGATTGCCAGCAAACATCAGAAGCTAGAGGAGGGGAAAAAAAGAATTCTCCACTACAGTTTTCAGAGGGACCATGGTCCCACTGAAATCTTGATTTTAGACTTCCTGCTTCCAGAACTGTGTGAAAATAAATTTCTTTTGTTTCAATGACTCAGTTCATGATACTTTGTTACTGCGGTCCGAGGAAACCAATATACACCCTAAAGTGACAGATGCCATGTGCCCCAAAGCCTTACCTTGCCTCTGAAGGACATCATAATTAATAACTTCACCATTACGAACAATGAAAGACTTCACTTGGGGGAATCCTCACCGCTACCCACTCTACCCCTCTGGCCTCTCATTTCCTTTAAGGATCTTTTCCTTGTAACTTAGGTCTTAAGACAAAATTATAAATAATTTCAGCTTTCTAATATTATGAAGGAAAGACCCTACCAAAAAACCTAAATTACTTTCGGGAAGGCTGGTTTATTGTGTCATTGGTATGAACAGTCCTCCACAAACTTGGGTATGCGAGAACTATCACATTTCTTCATTTCCTTTAAGTCGAATTTATTTCAACTCCACATCTCTGTGCTTCCAGGCTGGCAAAACAAAATTAAATTCCAATAACTTTCTGGAGTTTTCTACATTCCTTAGGATCACACACTCAGGAGCTTTGTGTGCCAAGTGTCAAATAGAGGCAGTAGTTCTAATCATCAGGCCATCAGGTTTTCTAGTCCAAGCCTGCTTGCTGCTGTAAAGGCAAGCACTTCTCCCATGCCTAAGCGAAAGCCGCGGCACCTAGAATCTAGGTCCTAAAGTTGATCACAGATATGCTACCCCCAAGGGTTCTGCCAGGAAGTGGCCCCGGATCTTACTACTCCTGAAAACTGGCAGCTGGCGAACTGGCCAGCTGTCAGTCTTTCCCAAGGCTTGGAGAAATCTCACTCCCTCTTCTTTCTACTCTAAAGTCAACTACTTCCTTCCCCTCCTTTGAGCGTAATCCTCACAATATGCTCAGGATTCCAGGTAAACCAAAGCTAGGAAGACAGACTCTGGGCCATCCAACACAACCCACTCTTTCCCCCAGGAAAGAAGGCACAAGGAGCTTCCATTCCTCTTTGGAATACAAGAAAGGACAAGTAGGAGAACAAACACAGTATCTCAACAAATTACTCCGCCTCACTTAAGTGCCAAGATAAAATAATGCTAAGAATTTATATTTTTTGAGCACTTACTATGTGCCAGCCATTATTCTAAATGCTTGGTGTGCATGCCTCATTTCAGACTCACAATCCATTGGTAGGTACCATTAGTATTCTTGTTTCCAGAGGGAGACCTAAGCCACAGAGAGTTGATGTCCCTGGTATAAGGTCACAGAGCTACTAAGTGGCAGGGCTCATATCCAAACACAGGCAATTTGGCTCCAGAGACTGCACCCGACTTTATGCTCTACTGCCTCTCAGTGGAACATGCCATCTTCTTATCCACATAGATATTTTAGACGCCAGTAATTTCTAGATTCAGATGGTTATCAGGTTTCATTCAGAACCTTGGCGTTACCTCCTTCTTCCCTACCTCCTCTACATGTATAGAGCCTCTAAGAGCTGGTTTTCTCAACAAGCCACCACAAGGACACGTAACCTTCTTCGTGTCCATTCTGTGAATGTTAGCCCTTGGCACCAGGACCTTTTAATATAGAGCTCTATTATATGTCAGTATTTTCAGCCAAAGGGTCTTAGATAATAGTTGGCTGTGATCATATGCAGATCTCTGGTTCAACCTATCAGGGCTGGAGTTAAGTACATTCTTAGTGTTAGTTGTTCTCGACGCATATGGCACAGGCTCTAGCAACTTTATGCAGAAAGACTCCTGGGGCTGATTTCTTCATAAAGGGGCTATGGGAGTGGTGGTCAATAAGACTGTCAAAGACTACAGGCCAGGGTCATGCTAAATCGTCGAGACGTAATAACTTTGGTTGAAGCTTACCAAGTATTTTAGTGCCACAAGTCAGGCTACATAGTGGGTCAGGCCCTGCTTTCCATGCACCTTATGCTGGTGAACTGCTGTCTTTTTCAGAAAGAACCCTGAGCTAAATGATAGGTTCCAATGGTGAATAAGAACCTTCTCGCTACTCTTACTCCTTCAAGTGGTGACTATGGCCACATGTAAGAGTTCCTTGTAATCAGTAAATCGATAATAAAAACATTAAAGACGAATGTATTAAGAAGCTGTGGTCCATATATACAATGGAATATTACTCAGCTATCAAAAAGAACGATTTCTCGACATTTGCTGCAACATGGACAGCATTGGAGGAGATAATGCTAAGTGAAATAAGTCAAGCAGAGAAAGACAATTATCATATGGTTCCTCTCATCTATGGAACATAAGAACTAGGACAATCGGTAGGAGAAGAAAGGGATAAAGAAAGGGAGGGTAATCAGAAGGGGGAACGAAGCATGAGAGACAATGGACTCTGAGAAACAAACTGAGGGCCTCAGAGGGGAGGGGGTGGGGGAATGGGATAGGCTGGTGATGGGTAGTAAGGAGGGCACGTATTGCATGGTGCACTGGGTGTTACATGCAACTAATGAATCATCAAACTTTACATCAAAAATAAATAAATAAAAATTAAAAATTAAAAAAATAATAGAAAGAAAATAAAGACGAATGTAAAAGACGTCTCTGAGTATATACTCGTACCAGCCAGAAGGATTCTAGGTTAGGAAGTCAAGAGCTTTTGCCTGAAAATATGAAGACGTGATGAGAAATGATCAACACATTCATAGCTTTTCCAGTACATGAGTGTGATCCACCCAGATGGGTCCCTCAGAGCTGCTAGGTGCAGGACTTGAGTAACCAAGCAAGAAATATAAGCTGAGGTCATATATATACGTATATTACATATACATATATTTTCTATCTAAAATGCCTTTTCTTCTGCTTTCTTTTCATTGCCCAATGATAATCATGACGTGTTAGATCTGGAATCAGAATCAAAGATACGACAAGGTCAGAGAAGCCAGATATAATCAATGATAAACTCATGAAATGGAGCCTAAGGGGGGAAAAAACTGCTGTGTTCATTGAACAAGGAGTCCAGTCAAAAAAAGTCATCATAAGTGGTTAGTTCATGGTCCCATCCTCTGTTATTCTTTCAGGTATGAATTATAGAGATTTAAATATATATATGTATATATATATTTAGTGATTTTTTTCATCTTCCTGCTTAGAATCTTTTTTTTTTAAAGATTTTTTTATTTATTTATTCAACGGAGATAGAGACAGCCAGCGAGAGAGGGAACACAATCAGGGGGAGTGGGAGAGGAAGAAGCAGGCTCATAGCAGAGGAGCCTGATGTGGGGCTCGATCCCATAACGCTGGGATCACGCCCTGAGCCGAAGGCAGACACTAAACCGCTGTGCCACCCAGGCCCCCCCCGCTTAGAATCTTTAAGATTGGACCAGCTTATAAGATCAGTAGAGGATTTTTTCAAGTCATGCATCAGTGAAACTCCTCCTACCTGTGATTATGTCAAATCCTCTATATACTTTCATGTACATAAACTTAAATAGTTGTCAGGGTGAATCAGCCTGCAAATGCCTGGGCTGGAAAATTGCCCTGACTCTTTCTATTCTTCCTATTTACCATACGAACTCTTTTTTTGATGCTTTCATCCCCAAGAGCCTCTCCCTAACTCTTCTCTTCCTTCTCTTTAAAAATCTGAATCATGTATTTCCTTCAAGAATCAGTCCACTGTCCAATGATAATCATGACATGTTGGATCTAGAAATCTCCTTAGGGCTCTCCAGAGCCCACTCACTAGTTTTATAAATGACAAAATTGAATCTCAGAGTAAGGAAGTGACCTACCTACTAATCCTGAAACCTAGGTAATCTCATTCCCAACTTGGTGCACTTCTTACCCTTGCACACCAACTCAGGAGGCATTAGTCATGTCCCTTTGCCCAGCTACATTTGGAAACATTAGGAAAAAATAGATACCGAATCAGAGACAAAAAATACCGGCTTTATTGCTGATAAGACTTGGAGAATGTGGCCTGAATCTATGGCCACAAATGGGCTTCTAATACCTGTCACTTCCTCCACATCAAACTGGACCGACTTGGCACCAAGACAAAGACCCAAGAAGCCTAGACTCAGGGCATTTACCACATGGCAACATCATGGTGGGGGAAGGCAGGTCTGAGCCCCACATACTCAAACTTTCTTCCCAATTTCACCAAACATAAAAGCCACCCCTCCTCTCAGATAAAAACAGTGAGTGAGAGGTAGAAAAAAAAAAGCACAGGTTTTATTCAATATTTATGAAGGGGTCAAAGTCCCTCTTTTAGAGACCAAGTTTGGAAGGAAGACACGAGAAGGAAAATGGCTCCCTCTAACAACCTTCTGTTCCCAACGAATTTGTAAGAGACTCAAATCTGGAGCTATGTTTCGTCAATAGATACTGTAGATGAACAACTGCTATTTAAAAATCCCCAACATCTTCTTCCCCTTCTTGATTTCCCTGGGGGAGCCACAACTCAAGTTACTAGTGAGGTGGTAGTAGAGCTGATACTCTTGCCCCACCCTTCACCCAGTTCTAGGGGTGTCTATGGGACCTGGGCCAGACCAAACAGGCACAGTGGTGGATGTAGAAATGGGCAGATAAGACAAACCGTACCAATATGAATCAAATTGAGACTTTGCTGGAATTATTAGGAGGGAAATGGCACTCTCTTTCCCAGGGCTTGTTAAGCCTAGAGAATGTGTAAGCCTAGGGTTGCTGATTACCATCTTTGTCATCATGTGGGAAGAGTCTGCCTAATAATGATGCAAACATAGGGGAAAGTGAGCTGACACACAAGCAATAACAGAGGGAGAAATGTGGGGAGATCCTGATGTTATCACTGAGCCCCAGTACCGAGTTGCTCCTTAAGCCAGATTGACCCCTGACTTTTTAACTATGTGAGCAAATGAAACACTTTTTCTGCATAATATTTTAGTAACCTGGAGTAGGGTTTCTATCATAACTAAAAGGCTACTGATGAAAACCCCTTCCCCTTTGACAAGGCCACTTTTGTGGTTTTCGGATTCATGGTATTTGCATATCTCAAAATCCATTAACTTAACATTGGGATGACACAAATGAGTTGATTAGTGTATGATTAGTTTTAAAAAGATTTTATTTATTTATTTATTTATTTATTTATTTATTTATTTGAGAGAGAAAGAGAGCATGAGCAAGCGTAGGTGCAGAAGGAGAAGCAGACTCCCTGCTGAGCAGGGAGCCCAACATGGGGCTTGATCCCAGGACCCCAGGATCATGACCTGAGCTGAAGGCAGAGGTTAACTGACTGAGCCACTCAGGTGCCCTTCTATATGATTATTTTTAATGCATACATTTCCCCCTTCCCAGTCACTTTGTAAGTATTTACATGCCAGAAATAAGGTTTTACTCTTTTCTTTTTCTTTTCTTTTTTTTTATTCCCCAAATATACTGAGACGGATTTGACATATAACATTATGTAAGCTTAAGGTGTAAAACTTGATATATGTATAGGTTGTGAAAAGATCACCACAACAAAGTTAGTTCACACATTTTTCTCTGTTTCTGTGAGTTCAATTTCTTTTAGATTCCAGGCATACGTTATATCATACAGTATCTGTCTAGACAAAATAAAAAAGCAACCTATTGAATGGCAGCAAATATTTTCAAATCATATATGTGATGAGGGATTAATATCCAAATATATAATGAACTCATACAACTTAATAGACGAAACAAACACAAAAATGTGATTACTCTTCTTTAATCTTCACATTGCTAGTAACTCAATAGATCCATTGAGTCAAACTACTAAGAGCCTTGTAAAGGCCTGACTATGCAAATAAAGTATTGGGACTACAGCAAAATAAAAAGCTTCTGCGCAGTGAAGGAAACAATCCACAGGGGCGCCTGGGTGGCTCAGTCGTTAAGCATCTGCCTTAGGCTCAGGGCGTGATCCTGGTGTTCTGGGATCGAGCCCCACATCAGGCTCCTCCAATGGAAGCCTGCTTCTTCCTCTCCCACTCCCCCGCTTGTGTTCCCTCTCTCACTGGCTGTCTCTATCTCTGTCAAATGAATAAATAAAATCTTAAAAAAAAAAAAGAAACAACCCACAAAACTAAAAGTCAACCTGAATGGGAGAAGATATTTGCAAATGATATCTCTGATAAAGGGTTAGTATCCAAAATATATAAAGAACTTATATAACTCAACACAAAAAAAAACCTTAAATAATCCAATTTAAAAAATGGGCAGAAGATATGAGCAGACATTTCTCCAAAGAAGACATCCAGGTGGCCAACAGACACATGGACAGGTGTTCCACATCACTCATCATCAGGGGAATGCAAATCAAAACAGTAATGAGAGGGGCGCCTGGCTGGCTCAGTTGGTTAAGTGTCTACTTTTGGCTCAGGTCATGGTCCCGGGGTCCTGGAATAGAGCCCCACACTGGGCTCCCTGTTCTGCAAGAAGTCTGCTTCTCCCTCTCCCTCGGCCCCTCCCCCACCTCTCCTCCTGCTTGTGTTCTCTCTTGGTCAAATAAATAAGTAAAATATTTTAAAAAAACAAAATCACAATGAGATGTCACTTCACACCTGTCAACATAGCTAAAATGAAAAACACAAGAAACAACAAGTGTTGGCGAGGATGTGAGAAAAAAGAACCCTTGTGCACTGTTGGTAGGAATCCAAACTGATACAGCCACTCTGGAAAACAGTATGGAAGGTCTTCAAAAAATTAAAAATAGAACTACCTTATGATCCAGTAATTCCACTACTGGGTCTTCACCCAAAGAATACAAAAACACTAATTTGAAAAAAAATACATGCACCCCTATCTTTATTGCAGCATTATTTACAATAGCCAGATTATGGAAGCAACCCAACTGTCCATAGATAGATGAATGGTTAAAGAATGTATGGTACATACATACAATGGAATGTTACTCAGCCATGAAAAAGAATGAAATCTTGCCATTTGCAACAACTGGATTGATCTAGGTGGTATAATGCTAAATGAAATAAGTCAGAGAAAGACAAATACCATATGATTTCACTCACATGTGGATTCTAAGAAACAAAACAAACGAACAAAGAGAAAAAGAGACGAAACAAACACCAGACTCTTAACTGTAGAGAACAAACTGATGGTTACTAGAGGGGAGGGGGGAGGAGGGGCAGGGGGAAGAGACGATGGAGAGTAAAGAGTACACTTGCTGGGGCGCCTGGGTAGCGCAGTTGTTAAGCGTCTGCCTTCGGCCCAGGGCGTGATCTCGGCGTTCCGGGATCGAGTCCCATATCAGGCTCCTCGGCTGAGCCTGCTTCTTCCTCTCCCTCTCCCCTGCTGTGTTCCCTCTCTCGCTGGCTGTCTCTCTGTCAAATAAATAAATAAAATCTTTAAAAAAAAAAAGAGTACACTTGCTGTGAGGAGCACTGGGTGATGTACAGAAGTGCTGAATCACTGTATTGTACACCTGAAACTCATATAACACTGCATGTGAATTATACTGGAATTAAATAATGTTTAAAGCAACTAAAAAAGTAAACAAGGAATGGTGACTAACATAATATAATAAAAAAACATCAAAATAAAAATAAATAAATAAATATGATCCTAATTACATAGCATTTATATATGTACTCATGTATGCCTTTAGACTGCTGCTGGAAAATATGTAATTTGAATCAACTGGCTAGTAACCAAAACAGGAGATAATACTGAATCATAGTCCTTAACTCTGGACCAACTCCCATTTAAGGATTTCTGTCTTTTTGAAACAAGAGTCTCCATCTCTGACAAATGGGCTGGATTAAAGACAGGGATAATTTATTCCTTGTTCTTAGGATGTATTCCAATGAATGGTTCTTTGCAATAGAGGTCATTATTAAGTTGTTTCAGGAAGGGAATATAGGCCAGTGTTTGGGATGGACCTAAGGAATCAAGCAGGTCTCAACTCTCAGGCCCACCTGGTCCCATTGTGATTTACCAGTATTTCCAGACTCCTTGTTTTTTTCCTCTCTCCAACTTTAACATAGGAAATGGACTAACACATTTACAATGACTCTCAACCATCCAAAATGTTTGGCAGCAGGAAGATACGGCCTCGTTAAAGGAAATTTCGTGCTCTTTGTTTTCCGCTTACACGTGGGCCAGCGTGGATCAGAGCTTCTATCACCATAGACACTTACTGGAAGCTACAAAGAGTAGCTACCACCGCAGCATCTCGATCTTTCCCAAGATTCGGACCAATAGTTACATGGACTGATCTACAACAGGCAATAAAAACAGCTTAACCAGATGGTTTGCCAATTTATAATAAAATTTACCCTCTTCCCAGTTGGAGAGGAAGGGACCCTCCTGCCCACCTTCCTTTTTCAAAGCAGCAGATTTCATACTGAAGGTCTGTCACTTTCCACATGCCAGTTCTGTTTCCAATTCTGATTTCAACAGGAATTTTTCTGATAAAGGCAACAGAAACCAATTTCAAAATAGTTTAAGCAACAAAGAGATGTATTGGCTCGCATAACTGGGAAGTCCAAGGCCATATCTGGCCGAGCTAGATCCGGGGACTCAACAATGCCATCTGGGCTCTTTTGTCCCTTGTGTCTCTCTTCATGCTGCTTATTTCTTTGCTGGGCTCTTTCAATTTGGCCGGAGAGATGGCAGCTGGCAGTTCTCAGGCTGTATTTTTATGACCCCAAATTACAAAGGTAAATTAGGCCTTTCTTCCTCTGCCCCAGAATACTCCCAGAAAACCTCAAGAAAGGATTCTCGTTGGCTCGCCTTGCTTCATGAGATGTTCTCTGTACAAATTGCTGTGTGTGGGGGAGACCTAGTATAAACATTGGCCTAGTCTGGGTACCATACCCATTTCTGCGTCCATGGAAAGGATGTGTCATTTGTGAACACAACCTACATAAGGCAGGGAGGGAGAAACAGTTCCTAAAACAAAGTGTTACTGGGCCATCAAAGAAGTGTCACGTTCACTACAGACCTTGACCCCTTTTTCTACTTACAAAAACAATACAAGTTCGCTGTAAAAAAAAAAAATCTCAATTTACAGAAACACAGCGTAACATTTTGGTGAAAAGCTTATCTCTGAAATCAGGTAGATCTGGGCTTGAAATATGACTCGAACACATTTTATTTTGTGATCTTGAGTAAAATATTTCACTTTTCCAAACCTCAGTTCCTTCACCTGTAAACTGGGGCAAACAATAATACTGAGTTCATGGGTTATTTACGAGAAATAAGCATGATAATGCATGAAAATGTTAAGAACACTGTGTTTTTATTTTTTTAAAAAGACATATATAGTGTGGGGGGTGCCTGGGGGTGCAGTGGGTTCAGCATCTGACTCTTGGTTTCGGCTCATGATCTCAGGGTTGTGGGATTGAGCCCCACGAGCTCCGTGCCCAGCGGGGAGTCTGCTTGAGTTTTTCTCTCTCTCCCTCTGCCCCTCCCGCACCTCTCTCTCTCCCTCTCTCCCTCTAAAATAAATAAGTAAATCTTTTTTAAAAAGACATATAGTAAATATAGACATGTAAAAATAAAGACATATACTAAGCCCTCAATCAAGTTGATTAAAGTCCATACCATAGAATGTCCCGGTTATCGATAGTTCCATCTTCTGGTCCCAATTTCAGCCCGCCAAATTCTTCGCAGTCTGGAGTATATTCTCTGCATTTTATCCTCTATTTAAGTTGACACACATTTCTTTCGTTTCACAGAGCAATCACAGGATAATATCATACATGCCGTCTTGAAATCTGATTTTTAAAAAAATCTGCAACTCCTCATTCCTTCATATAACAGTAGAGAATATGTCCCAGCTCCTGTGTGAGGCAATCCCTATTTCTGTCTTTGTATTTGCACCAGTCTAACAAAACGGCCCTTCCGAGAGTCATCAAGGATATCCGTGTTATCAACTCCAATGGACGCTCTACCTTTCTCCTATTTCAGGTCTCGGCAGCACTTGACCTTATGCATCGTTTCTCCTTCTTAAAAACCGCTCCTTTGGCTTCCATAATACCACATTCTAGCACTTTTCCTTCTATCACTCACTCTGCTCCATGTTTCCCAGTCTGCTCTTCAGCTCCCTGCTCTTCTTTCGAGGCATTCAATGTTGGAGTTCCTTAAGGTTCTGTCCCAGTGTTTCTGCCCCTAAACTCTCCACACCCACTCCCTAAGTGACCCAAGCCATATCCACAGCTTGAATTATATCTCAGTAACAATGACTCCCAAATTCAATCTCCAGCCTAGATCTTGCTTGTAAGATCCACTTGATATATACAATTTGATATCCTGAAGACCCTTTAACTAAATATCTCCAGATCTAGTCCTCCTTCACTGTTATCTATTGTCCGTCCAGTTCCTAGAACAATAAAGCTAAGTGTCATCCTTGACTTCCCTGTCCTTCATCCTCCCGCATTGAATACATGATGAATTCCAGTTAATTTTACCACCTAAATATTACTAAAACCCATTGAATAAATTCTCTCCATGCCATCTGCCACCAGCCTGCTTTAGCTGAAGTCTTGGAGAAAACCTCCTATCTCGTCTTCCTGAAAATTCTCTGGCTCCCCTATAATACATACTCTGAACTGTAGCCAGAGTCCTCTTTTCAAAAAGCAAATCTGATCATATCATTCATTTCTAAAATAACACTTTAGTGGCTTTACATTGCTTCTAAGATAGAAATCGAAGTCTGTGATGTGGTCGCACAGCTTCTCGTGGTTTGTCCTCTGCCACCGTCCCCAGGCTCATTGCTCGTCATTTCCCATCTTATCAGAGGCTATTCCCACCCATGGGCTCCCCCTACAATAGGGTTTGGGTTGATTCCTAGTGTTCTTCCCTACTACTCTTTTATCTACTTAACCCTTTCTCAGCACTCAGACCACAGAGTAAGTGCCCATTACCTGGCCCACTCTACTTTCCTCTAGGCTACGTAAAGGGGGTTTTGTTATATGCTCTTATGGAACCTTTATGAGATTTTTTCTTGAATTGATTTTCCATTGAGTATCTAGTTGAATCAACTATTAGAGCTTACTGGTTTTTCAGGGGTCTTTGGTGGGGGGGGTTGTCCATCTACGTTCTTTGGTTTTGTATATCAGTTTCAAGGTGTATTTTCACGTATCTCAAAGCTTTCTTGAAGATATATGTAATTCAGTTTGGAGTATTGCTTTTAATTTTAACTTTCTGGCTTTTTTTTTTGGAGCTAATTTTCACCACTTGTTTTCTGATTGGTTTTACAGTCGTTTTGTATGCATGTGGTCCACTTTTTGATGTTCTATTAATTTCATGGACAAGATTCCTAGGCAGAGAACACTCTCCTGTCTGTCCTACCCTCTTCTGTGAAGATTCTTCTCTGGATGGTTCTATTGGTGCAAGGGAGAGACGGGGTGGGGGGTAGTTGATGTGCCTTGTTCTCCTTTTTTTTTTTTTTAAGATTTTTTATTTTGTTTATTTGACAGAGATAGAGACAGCCAGCGAGAGAGGGAACACAAGCAGGGGGAGTGGGAGAGGAAGAAGCAGGCTCATAGCGGAAGAGCCTGATGTGGGGCTCGATCCGAGAACGCCGGGATCACGCCCTGAGCCGAAGGCAGACGCTCAACCGCTGTGCCACCCAGGCGCCCCTGTTCTCCTTTTTTGACTGCACCATCCCTAATTTCCCCTCTGCTTTTCCTTTCTCCCTACACAGCCTTATCTCTAGAGGGTACCAACACCCCTCTCTCTCTCTCTCTCTCTCTCATTCTGCCACAGAAGGGTACGAGGCTGCCCCTGCTGGTCTCCCACTCTTGCAAGCAAGTTGCTTCTTGGAGTCAGGGCTGTGAACTGCCAAGTCCCAACTTGTATTCAACATTTTGTCATTTAACGTCGGATGTTTGCATTCAAGAGTTATTTTTATCTGTGCCTGGTCTAACTCCTCTGGTCCCATCAACTGTTTTTCGAGGAACTTCTTAAACCTCCCCTCTCCCATTTTCTGCACCCAAAGGCTTTTGCAGCAAGTGAACAGAGAGAGCTCTGCTGGAATTGATTATTTTGTTTCTCCTTAAGGGTAATTTAACAGTTACAGTGTGCTCTGTCTCCTAGACATGCTAAAGGCAATGCGTTATTTTCCTTGTGGATTTTATGGGTTTTTGAGAGGAAGGTATGGAGCAGATTCAAACAAGGCAGTTATCATTGTTCCCAAATCTGTTTCCCTTGCTTTGAAAAAATGGTTTAATCAAAAAAATTAGTTTAATCACAGATGTATGCTTCCCTACAGGTTATTTTGCTATGTTTTGCTTATATTGAGCTTTATAAAAATGTAGTCATACTATATATTCTTTTAGGAATTGCACCTTCACTCATCAGTGCTAATATTCATCCATGTTGTTGTATAGCTATAGGTCATTCATTTTTACTGCCATCTAGTATTCCACTATATGACTATTATTCATACTGTAATTGGTGGCCATATAGATTAATTCTTACTTCTGTTACTACAATCAGGGACCCTATAAACATTCTTGTACGTATCTGTTGATGTACATGTGTGAGAGTTTCTCTAGGGTTGCTCTGTCCAATATGGTACAGACTAACTACATTTCACTACCGAGCATTTGAAATGGGGGGGTAAGAATCGTAATATGCAGGGCGCCTGGGTGGCTCAGTTGGTTAAGTGTCTGACTCTTGATTTTGGCTCAGGTTATGATCTCAGGGTCATGAGATGGAGCCCTGCGTCGGATGCCACTCTTAGCACGGAGTCTGCTTCAGGTTCTCTCCCTCTCCTTCTGTTCCTCCCTCCCCACTCTCTATCTCTCTCTCAAAAATAAAAAAATAATACAATAATAATACAAATAAACAAATAAAATAAAAATTCTTAAAAAAAGAATTATAATATGCTGTAAGTATAAAACATGCCCTGAATTTCAAAGAATTACTGCAAAATGAAGGATGTAAAATATCTCACTGATAATTTTTATATTGATTACATATTGAAAAGCAGTGGCTACATTTTATAAGTTAAATATATTATTGAATTACTATATATAAAGTATGTATATTACTATATATATAATATATGTAAGCTACCATATATATATACTATTATATATATATATATATATTTTTTTTTTTACTTTTTAACATAGCTCCAAGAATATTAAAAATCACATTTTGGCCTGAATTTGCGTATCATGTTAGATTTCAATTGCAATGTGCTGCTTTAAGGTAAAAACTAAGGAATAGAATATCTGGGTAGGAGAGAGAGGTTAAGATGGCGGAGGAGTAGGGGACCCCTTTTTCAGCCGGTCCCCTGAGTTGAGCTGGATAGGTACCAGACCAGCAGGAATATCCACGGAATCAGCCTGAGACGCAGGAAGATACATCTGGATCTCTACAAATGAACATCTCCAGCGCTGAGTATCGAGGTACGAAGCGGGGAGCCGTGAAACCGCGCACAGATATCGGAAGCTAAACAGAAGGGGGAGGGAGCCGCCGTGTCAGGGCGCCGGGAAGCGGTAGCCACCTGCAAGGGGGAGCGGACAGACCGCGGACCCGCACGCTTGAGACAGCAGGCTGAGAAGGGAGCTCCGGGAGCGCACGCGGGACGGCTGGCGGTTGGCGGGCCACCTGCACGGGGGAGCAGGCGGACTCGCGGACGGCACCCGCGAGACAACAGACTTAGAACGCGAGCTCCAGGAGCGCGCGCGCAGGGCGGCTGGCGGGCCACCTGCACCGGGGAGCGGGCGGACCGCGGACCCGCACTCTGGAAACGGCAGACTGAGTCCGTGAGCCGGGAGCGTGCACCACCAAGCATCTCACGGAGCTCCGGAGCTCCGGTGTGCTCACTGGATCGAGGCTGAGACCGGGAGCTCCGGGAGCGTCCGCGGGGCGGCTGGCGGCTGGAGGGCCACCTGCACGGGGGAGCAGGCGGACTCGCGGTCAGCACCCGTGAGACACCAGACTGAGACGGGGAGCTCCGGGAGCCCGCGCGGGGCGGCTGGCGGCTGGCGGGGTTGGAAACACAAAGGACAGAGACGTGCCGGCCCTGGAAGTGAGGGCTGGGACGCCGGGTGTGGGGCGCACAGCCCGGGATGCTGCAGGGTTGAGCAGCACCAACAGAAACAGAGTTAAAGTGGCCAGAACATCAGTGGAGAACGATCCGCGATCCCTCTGTTCTGAGACAGAGGCTGAATTTCAGCCGCTGCTGCTCTCTCAGAAGAGGCATAGCAAACCGCCAGGGAAAGCCGCCAGAGAACAAAAGCCCGGAAATACCGGCTCACAGGGTGCCCATCCCCATCCCCCCTCGCAAGGGACACAGAGACTCTACCCAAACAGGGTTTTCTGAGTACCGGCAGGCAGGCCCCTCCCCCAGAAGGCAGGCTGAAAAATCAAGAAGCCCACAACCCGGAGCGCCTGAGTGGCGCAGTCACCAAGCACCTGTCTTCGGATTAGGGTGTGATCACAACGCTCCGTAAGGAGTCCTTCATCGGGCTTCTCCACCGGGAACCTGCTTCTTCCTCTCCCACTCCTCTGCTTGGGTTCCCTTTCTTGCTGACTGTCTCTCTCTCTCTCAAATAAATAAATAAACTCTTTAAGGAAGAAGCCCACATCCCTAAGATCTCTATAAAACAAGGGCGCACGGCCTGGGTCCCAGTCAACACTTGGGCTCTGGACAACCCTGCAATCTCTCTTCATCAGAATGACGAGAAGGAGAAGTCCCCCCCAGCAAAGAAAAGATAATGAGTCTGTGGCCTCTGCCACAGAATTGGCCTCGGCCACAGAATTAATACATATGGATGTATCCCAATTATCAGAAATGGAATTCAGAGCAACAATGGTCAAGATGATGAGTAAACTTGAAAAAAGCATCAGAGAAAGCGTTGCTGAGAATATAGAATCCCTAAGGGCAGAAATGAGAGCGAATCTGACAGAAATTAAAAACTCAGTGGGCCAAATACAGTCAAAACTAGAGGCTCTGACGGCCAGGGTCACCGAGGCAGAGGAACGCGTTAGCGAATTGGAGGATGGGTTAGTAGAAGAAAAAACGAAAATAGAAGCTGGTCTTAAAAAAATCCACGCCCACGAATGTAGATTACGGGAGATTACTGACTCTATGAAACGATCCAATGTCAGAATCATCGGCATCCCTGAAGGGGTGGAGAAAAACAGAGGTCTAGAAGAGATATTTGAACAAATTGTAGCTGAAAACTTCCCTAATCTAGCAAGGGAAACAAGCATTCGTGTCCAAGAGGCAGAGAGGACCCCATCCAAGCTCAACCAGGACAAACCTACGCCACGGCATGTCATAGTGCAATTCGCAAATATTAGATCCAAGGATACAGTATTGAAAGCGGCCAGGGCAAAGAAATTTCTCACGTACCAAGGCAAAGGTATCAGGATTACGTCAGACCTGTCTACAGAGACCTGGAATGAGAGAAAGGCTTGGGGGGGCATTTTTAAAGCTCTTTCAGAGAAAAACATGCAGCCAAGGATCCTTTATCCAGCAAAGCTGTCATTCAGAATTGATGGAGAAATAAAGACGTTCCAAAATCGCCAATCATTAACCAATTTCGTAACCACGAAACCAGCCCTACAGGAGATATTAAGGGGGGCTCTATAAAGGTAAAAAGGCCCCAAGAGTGATACAGAGCAGCAAGTCACAACCGATACAAAGACTTTAAAGAGAAATGGCATCATTAAAATCATATCTGTCAATAATCTCTATCAATCTAAATGGCTTAAACTCTCCCATAAAACGCCACAGGGTTGCAGATTGGATAAAAAGACATGACCCATCCATTTGCTGTCTACAAGAGACTCATTTTGAACCCAAAGATGCATTCAGACTTAGAGTAAGGGGATGGAGTACCATCTTCCACGCAAATGGACCTCAAAAGAAAGCTGGAGTAGCAATTCTCATATCAGATAGACTGGATTTTAAACTAGAGGCCATAGAGAGAGATACAGAAGGGCACTATATTATTCTTAAAGGAAGTATTCAACAAGTGGATATGACAATTATTAATATATATGCCCCCAACAGGGGAGCAGCAAGATACACAAGCCAACTCTTAACCAAAATAAAGAGACATATAGATAAGAACACAGTAATAGTAGGGGACCTCAACACCCCACTATCAGAAATAGACAGAACACCCTGGCAAAAACTAAGCAAAGAATCAAAGGCTTTGAATGCCATACTCGACGAGTTGGACCTCATAGATATATATAGAACACTACACCCCAGAACCAAAGAATACTCATTCTATTCAAATGCCCATGGAACATTCTCAAGAATAGATCATGCTCTGGGACACAAAACAGGTCTCAGCCAATACCAAAAGATTGAAATTATCCCCTGCATATTCTCAGACCACAACGCTCTGAAATTGGAACTCAACCACAAGGAAAAACCTGGAAGAAACTCAAACACTTGGAGGCTAAGAACCATCCTGCTCAAGAATGACTCGATAAACCAGGAAATCAAAAAACAAATTAAACAATTTATGGAGACCAACGAGAATGAATACACAACGGTCCAAAACCTATGGGATACTGCAAAGGCAGTCCTAAGGGGGAAATACATAGCCATCCAAGCCTCACTCAAAAGAATAGAAAAATCTAAAATGCAGTTTCTATATTCTCACCTCAAGAAACTGGAACAGCAACAGAGGGACAGGCCTAACCCACTGACAAGGAAGGAGTTGACCAAGATTAGAGCAGAAATCAATGAATTAGAGACCAGAACCACAGTAGAGCAGATCAACAGGACTAGAAGCTGGTTCTTTGAGAGAATCCATAAAATTGATAGACCACTGGCAAAACTTGTCCAAAAACAAAGAGAAAGGACTGAGATTATTAAAATTATGACTGAAAAGGGAGAGGTCACGACCAGCACCATTGAAATTGCAAGGATTATTAGAAACTTTTATCAACAGCTATATGCCAAAAAACTAAACAATCTGGAAGAGATGGAGGCCTTCCTGGAAACCTATAAACTACCAAGACTGAAACAGGAAGAAATAGATTTCTTAAATAGGCCAATTAACTATGAAGAAATTGAGTCAGTGATAAACAACCTTCCAAATAATAAAACTCCAGGCCCAGACGGTTTTCCTGGGGAATTCTACCAAACATTCAAAGAAGAAATAATACCTATTCTCCTAAAGCTATTTCAAAAAATAGAAACAGAAGGAAAGCTACCAAACTCATTCTATGAGGCTAATATTACCTTGATCCCCAAACCAGGCAAAGACCCCCTCAAAAAGGAGAATTACAGACCGATTTCTCTAATGAATATGGATGCCAAAATCCTCAACAAGATCCTTGCTAATAGAATCCAACAGTACATTAAAAGGATTATCCATCATGACCAAGTGGGATTCATACCTGGGATGCAAGCATGGTTCAACACTCGCAAATCAATCAATGTGATACATCATATCAACAAGAAAAGACTCAAGAACCATATGATCCTCTCAATTGATGCAGAAAAAGCATTTGACAAAATACAGCATCCTTTCCTGATTAAAACCCTTCAGAGTGTAGGAATAGAGGGTACATTTCTCAATCTCATAAAAGCCATCTATGAAAAGCCTACTGCAAGCATTATTCTCAATGGGGAAAAGCTGGAAGCCTTTCCCTTAAGATCAGGAACACGACAAGGATGCCCACTCTCGCCACTATTATTCAACATAGTACTAGAAGTCCTTGCAACAGCAATCAGAAGACAAAAAGGGATCAAAGGTATCCAAATCGGCAAAGAAGAAGTCAAACTGTCTCTCTTTGCAGATGACATGATACTCTATATGGAAAACCCAAAGGAATCCACTCCCAAACTATTAGAAGTTATAGAACAATTCAGTAAGGTGGCAGGATACAAAATCAATGCCCAGAAATCAGTTGCATTTCTATACACGAATAACGAGACTGAAGAAAGAGAAATTAGGGAATCCATCCCATTTACAATAACACCAAAAACCATGCGTTACCTTGGAATTAACTTAACCAGAGACGTAAAGGACCTATATGCTAGAAACTATAGATCACTTTTGAAAGATATTGAGGAAGACATAAAAAGATGGAAAAATATTCCATGCTCATGGATTGGAAGAATTAACATAGTTAAAATGTCCATACTACCCAGAGCAATCTACACTTTCAATGCTATCCCGATCAAAATACCGAGGACATTTTTCAAAGAACTGGAACAAATAGTCCTTAAATTTGTATGGAACCAGAAAAGGCCCCGAATCTCCAAGGAACTGTTGAAAAGGAAAAACAAAGCTGGGGGCATCACAATGCCGGATTTCGAGCTGTACTACAAAGCTGTGATCACAAAGACAGCATGGTACTGGCACAAAAACAGACACATCGACCAATGGAACAGAATAGAGAACCCAGAAATGGACCCTCGGCTCTTTGGGCAACTAATCTTTGATAAAGCAGGAAAAAACATCCGGTGGAAAAAAGACAGTCTCTTCAATAAATGGTGCTGGGAAAATTGGACAGCTACATGCAAAAGAATGAAACTTGACCACTCTCTCACACCATACACAAAAATAAACTCCAAATGGATGAAAGACCTCAATGTGAGACAGGAATCCATCAAAATTCTAGAGGAGAACATAGGCAACAACTTCTATGACATCGGCCAGAGCAACCTTTTTCACGACACATCTCCAAAGGCAAGAGAAATAAAAGATAAAATGAACTTATGGGACTTTATCAGGATAAAGAGCTTCTGCACAGCCAAGGAAACAGTCAAAAAAACTAAGAGACAGCCCACGGAATGGGAGAATATATTTGCAAAGGACACCACAGATAAAGGACTGGTATCCAAGATCTACAAAGAACTTCTCAAACTCAATACACGAGAAACAAATAAACAAATCATAAAATGGGCAGAAGATATGAACAGACACTTTTCCAATGAAGACATACAAATGGCTAACAGACACATGAAAAAATGTTCAAAATCATTAGCCATCAGGGAAATTCAAATCAAAACCACACTGAGATACCACCTTACGCCAGTTAGAATGGCAAAGATAGACAAGGCAAGAAACAACAATTGTTGGAGAGGATGTGGAGAAAGGGGATCCCTCCTACATTGTTGGTGGGAATGCAAGTTGGTACAGCCACTCTGGAAAACAGTGTGGAGGTCCCTTAAAAAGTTAAAAATTGAACTACCCTATGACCCAGCCATTGCACTACTGGGTGTTTACCCCAAAGATACAGACGTAGTAAAGAGAAGGGCCATATGCACCCCAATGTTCATAGCTGCATTGTCCACAATAGCCAAATCATGGAAGGAGCCGAGATGCCCTTCAACAGATGACTGGATTAAGAAGCTGTGGTCCATATATACAATGGAATATTACTCAGCTATCAGAAAGAACGAATTCTCAACATTTGCTGCAACATGGACGGCACTGGAGGAGATAATGCTAAGTGAAATAAGTCAAGCAGAGAAAGACAATTATCATATGATTTCTCTCATCTATGGAACATAAGAACTAGGATGATCGGTAGGGGAAGAAAGGGATAAAGAAAAGGGGGGTAATCAGAAGGGGGAATGAAACATGAGAGACTATGGACTATGAGAAGCAAACTGAAGACTTCAGAGGGGAGGGGGTGGGGGAATGGGATAGACTGGTGATGGGTAGTAAGGAGGGCACGTATTGCATGGTGCACTGGGTGTTATACGCAACTAATGAAGCATCAAACTTTACATCAGAATCAGGGGATGTACTGTATGGTGTAACATAATATAATAAAATAAAATTAATTATAAAAAAAAAAAAAAAAAAAGAATATCTGGGTAGAAGATTGTGTGAATCTTCACCTTCAATGATAAAACCAAATTATTTTTCAGAGTGTACCAATTTATAACATGAACAGCACTGCGCAAGAGTTCCCATTACTCTGCATCCCCTCCAATACTTGCGATTGCAGACAATTTCATCACTGCCAATCAGATAATTGTAAAATGGCAGCTTATTGAGGTCTTGATTTTCATTTCTCAGATTGCTAATGAGAGAGGACAAATTCTCATATTTTTAAATAGCCACTCATGTTTCTGCTAATTTGAAGTGCCTATTTTGTCCTTCTCCTCTCTCCCTTCCTGATTTTGTCCACTACCTTTTCTTCTGATTTTCTTCCCGATTTGTAGAAATATTTTCCCTATTACTCCAAAACTTTGTGTATTATACATGTTCCAAATGTCCTCTCCCTATTTATGGTTTGTCTTTTCACTGGCTTTATGGTATATTTTTATAAAGAAAAAATCTCCATTTTAGTGTCATTGAATTTATCAAACTTTGTTTTTAGGATTAGTAGTTTATTTGGGTCGAGTTTAACCTAGCCTGAGATCATAAAGATATTTGTCCATACTTTTCTTCTACAAGTGCTGGAACATAAACATGAAATTCATAGACATGTAATAAATCTCCATTTCCTTAGGCTTTCCTTAGTATCTTTAAATGCAGGTTCAGAAATTTTACCATGGATATCTAGCATATCTTTGTTATACGTATTCTGAAGGACCTAGGCAGTTTTTTAGCTAGTATATACCCACTCCCCCTGCTTGTGTTCCCTCTCTCGCTGGCTGTCTCTATCTCTGTCAAATAGATAAATAAAATCTTTTTTAAAAAAAGTGAATTGCAAATAAAAACGGTTTTGTTTCATCCATTTCACTTTTTTCACATCTCAATCCTTAATCCATATGGAATTTATTTAGCTGTAGGGTGCAAAGTAATGGATTTATTTCATTCTCCATATGGATAACCAGTCCATTTATCGAACAATGAAATCTTCCTTATCCAATGATTTCAATGCCTCTGTCAGATACCAAGATCCCATTTATACATGAATCTCTTTTATGGGCTCTCTATTATTTTATATTGATTATAGTATTTCCCTCCTCTAAAGAACTTTTAACATTTAATGCAAGGTAGGTCTACCGGAAACAGATTTTTTCCATTTATATTTGTCCAAGAAAGTATTCATTTCTCCTTCACTTTAGAAGTGCAATGTCACAGGGCAAAGAATTCTAGGTTGGTGGGTTCTTTCTCCCAACACTTTATTTTTTTAGATTTTTAAAAGATTTTATTTATTTGTCATAGAGAGAGAGAGCACAAGCAAGGGGAGCAATAGAGGGAGAGGGAGAAGCAGGCTCCCCCTGAGCAGGGACCCTGATGCGGGATCTCAATCCCAGAACCCTGAGATCATGACCTGAGCCGAAGGCAGACACTCAACTGACAGCCACCCAGGTGTCCTCTTCCAACCCTTTAAATGTTTCACTTCCTTCTTCTTGCTTGCACGGTTTCTGAGAAGTCAGATATACTTCGTATCCTTGCTCTTCTATATGTGAGGCATTTGTTTTTCCTCTGGGTTTTTTCAAGAATTTTTCTTTATATATGATTTTCTAGAGTTTGAAAATAAGATCCCTTGGATGTCTTTTTTCAGGCATCTATCCTGCTTAGTGTTCTCTAAGCTTCCATGATCTGCAGTTTGGTGCCTGACATTAATTTGGAGAAATCTGCAGTCATTACATTTCAAATATTTTTTCTATCCCTTTTACTCTCTTTCTTTTCCTTCTGGTATTGCTATTCTGCAAGTTACACCTTTTTTTAAAGATGTATTTATTTATTTGAGAGAGAAGGCACATGGGGGTGCAGAGGGAGAGGGGGAGAGAGAATCCCAAGCAGGATCCGCGCTCAGTGTGCAGTCCATCGAAGGGCTTGATCGCATGACTCAGATCATGACCTGAGCTGAAATCAAGAGTTGGACGCTTAACCAACTGAGCCACCCAGGATCCCCTGCCTGTACCCCTTTTGTAGTTGTCTCTCAGTCCTGGGATATTCTGTTCTTTTTTTTTTTTAAGTCTTTTTTCTCTTTGATTTTCAATTTTGGATGTTTCTTCTGAGATACCCTCAAGCTCAAAGATTCTTTCCTCAGCCATGTCCAGTCTACTAATAAGCCCATCAAAGGCATTCTTGATTTCTGTTTCCATTTTTTTTATCTCTACCACTTCTTTTTGCTTCTTGCTTCGAATTTCCATCTCTTTGTTTACATTGCCCATCTGTCCTTGCACGCTGCCTAACTTATTAGTACAGTATTCACTGTTGTTTTAAACTCCTCATCTGATAATTCCAGTATCGCTGCCATGTCTGGTTCTGTCACTTCAAATTGTGTATTTGCCTCTTGGTGTGCTTTGTCATTTCCTTTTCTATTCAGACGTGATGTACCAGATAAAAAGAACAGTGGTAACTAGGCCCTTAGTAACACTGTGGGGAGGTATGAGGGACAGGGAAGCATTCTATAGTCCTATGATTAATTCTCAGTCTTTCAGGGAGCCCTTGCCTCTCATGACTGTGAACTCCACAGGTGCTCCTCACTTAGGGGGAACAGGTTCCCTAGAGGGGGATGTGGCTGGGTATTCCCATTCACCCAGATCACTTAGGCTCTGATAATATGCCAGCAGGTTAGGCTCCTGTTAACTAGTTCCCTTGAGGGCAGGCCTTGTTAAGAAAAACAATATCTGGCATGTTTCAAAATGGCTCCTTTTCCTCTGTCCCTGACAGAAGTACATAGAATTTTTTCTCCCAATATTTTCTGTGAGAACCTGGTTGAGCTCCTGGACGTAAAACTCACAGAAGCATGGGGCCCCCTTTTGGGATTAGGGTCCCCTGGACTTTTGAACTCTCAGACTTGTCTACACTGAGCCTCCAGCAATTTGTCCACTACAGTTCCGATTTTCCTCCCCTGGCACTGTGTCCCACAGCAGTGTCGCTCAGGAGTCTGCTCTCGTAAGCCACCATTCCTTGTTTTTGTCTTTTTGTCTCTTCAATCCTGGAGGCAGTAGTTTGCCCTACCTTTCTTCTGTATCTAAGAAGAGCTGACTTTTTCTGGGGCCTGGGTAGAGCAGTCACTTGGGCAGGCTCCCCACTGAGCAGGGAGCCCGATGTGGGACTTGATCCCAGAACCCTAGGATCATGACCTGAGCTGAAGTCAGACACTTAACCCACTGAGCCACCCAGGCATCTTGCTATTTGTTTTTTATTGTTTTTTTCTTTAGCCTTCCATTACTGCCTTTTCAGGGCCATATACATATGAAAACAAGTTAAGAATTGCTATGTATTTTGAGTCAAGTTAGCCTTTTATTCTGCAGTTATCCTTTCTATCCATAATAATGTTTTTTGTCTTAGTCTTTTTTTATTCTTTAGTAATATTGCTATCCTAGCTTTCTTTTTGTTCACTGTTTTACCTGGTACATTTTTGTTTTTCCTGGTGTACTTTTTGATAATTATTTCAACCCTTCCTGGAGGTGTTTACTTCTCGAGATTATTGATATATCTGGATTTGTCTCTATCATCTTACTGGTTTATCTCTGTTCAAACTTCTTTTTCGATACCTCCCTCTAATTCTCTCTCTCTTTCTCCCCTTATTAGGTTACAACCCAATTCTTGTATTTTGTTCTTTTCATATTCTACTCTCTTTTCCTGTAACAGTTTGCAATTAATACATCAGATAATATTCTCTAAGTGGTCATCCTTAAAATTTTGTTTCATGACACAGCCTAAAGTTAAAAATAATACTTTATGGGGATGCTGGCTGGATCTTGACCTCGGGGTTCTGAGTTCAAGCCCCACGTTGAGTAGGAATTACTTTAAAAAAACAAAATTTTAAAAAACATAATAATACTTTACTCTTTCTCCCAAACAAAACATGGATGTTAGTACATTCTAACACCAAGCAACCCTCTTCCCATCCCTGCCAACCTCAATAACAACTTAGATGCCATTTGATCCAACATTTAATTTTTGTCCTTTTTATAGGCCAATAAATTAGACACGATTGATATTTCATACATAAAATGTTTACTTAGATTGACAGGCATGCTTACCATCTATTCTGTTCAACATTCCATCCTTTTCCAAAACAACTTTTTAAAGTATAACTTAGAAACAATAACATGTACACATTGAAAATATATAGTTCAATAAGTTTTGACAAATCTGTCCACCCAATGTTGAAGATGCAGCCATGTGCACATCGCCCAGTGCAGCCCACCCCTTGCTACCAGCTGTGGGCAAGTCAGTCAGCAGCCAGTGGCCATGTTGAAGAGGGCTAGGACTGGGTTAATCTGGAGAGCGCATGCTTCCTTCTAGATGGAGAAGCTGCTACTTACTCAGCTGTTGCCACGAGGGTCCAGTCCTGTCAGTTCATTGGATTTTTCATGAGATTCTGGAAATCCAGATATTATGGAAAATATTCTGATTTTTAATTGCCAGCAATGGATTCAAATGTCTTAAAACACTGAACAGGCCAACACAAACTTTTTCTACAGGCAGTACCTTCTCCTTTGAATCACTGTTTTTCGACTTTGCCAGAGATAATGGAAGTCTGTATATTAGGTTGGGGTGAGTTTCCCCTCAACTTCAGGGTGAGTTTCATCTGCGGAATGAAAATGCGTGCCTCTCAACCTCTTTCAATTAAAACCAAAACTATGTGTGGAAGAAGAGGGATGAAAAGAGGAGCAATCACAGTAACTGAGACAGTCATGGAAACACTCAACAGGGCCTCCTCTACAGGTGGGAGAAGAGGAGAACTTCACATGGTGGAAATGTGCCCTGACGAGGGCCCTTTGGCTCTCAGAGTTAAAGAGACGATATCACTTAGGGTGTTTGGCTGCAAGTAATGGTTTTCTCCTTCTCCCCTTACAAGGAGCTTGGTGGTCAGCAGCCCGGGGTTGGTTTAGTTGCTCAAGATCAGTCCTGCCTCCAATCTTCTTTTCCTGCCATTCCTGCTATTTGTCTGATTTTCCCTCTGGGTTTAAGATAGCTCTTGTAGCTCCAGGCACTGCATTCATTTTCCCAACAAGGAAAAGGGGGAAAGAGCAAAGGCAAAAATGTGTATGATAGCAGAGTTTCTAAACAGCTTTCTCAGTAGCCTTATCTATTAGACTTCTGTTTCCATTTAACAGGCTGGAACTCTGAAACGGCCCCCTATGCTGCAGGGGGAGGGGAGTGGGGCTGCCCTGAATAAAGAGTTCTGTTAAGAAAAAAGGAAGAAATGAATATTGAGCAGATATGACCCGAACATACAGGGCAAGTAATTCTTGGGCAAACATGCTATTATGTTCTTAGGATAATGCTGATTACCTATTGTCAGACTGCATCAGCAATCCGAACTTACCCCTGGTGTTTCAGAAGCTATGATGTATCTGGAGGAAGTCAAAATAGCAGAAAAGCATGAGGTCCACACCTCCCTGGCCCTCAGGAACTTAGGCTGAGATGATAAATATCCCTTTGCTTCTCTTCAGCCTCAACTCAGTGGCCTTTATAAAGAGATGGTAAAATAATCAAAGTACGGGATCAGGACATAGAGGGACCTTGACCTTGCTGAAATTGTCTTTTGCCATATTTTTAATCCAGGATTTTAGTCCCTTAGGCCTGGCACTGTAAACCAAGGGTGGAACATGTGAGTCACGTTCTTGAATTAAGGGAGTGATTATGGTCTCAAATTCAAGACTGACAGAGTGACTAATGATTTGGATCAAGAAAACTATTTTTTTAAGATTTTATTTATTTATCTGGGAGAAAGAGTAGAGCCAGAGAGAGAGAAAGAGAACATGAACAGGGAGGAGGGGCAGGGAGAGGGACAAGAAGACTCCCCGCTGAGCAGGGAGCCTGAGGCAGAGCTCAATCTCTGGACCCCGGGATCATGACCCTGAGTCAGAGGCAGATGCTTAACCAACTGAGCCACCCAGATGCCCCTCAAGAAAACTTTTTAATTTACCAGAAACACTGTCAGCTTTGAAACAGCAACTGCCTCTTAGGGAGGGTAGAGCATACCTATTAACTAGAAGTTTAGCAGTAGGCTATCAGTACCATGCTTTTAAAAAAACAAACACAAACACAGAAGGATAGGGAAGGATGAACCCCAAGGTGAGCCATTGTCCTCGTTCACTTCTACTGCCAGTTCAGTACTGGTCGGCACTTCGAAATCTGTTTCAATCGTTCCTTTCTGCCATCATTTTATCATTGATTGATTCATTCGGCAAATATTTGAGTAGCTACTTATGCCAAAGAGCTGGGTTCACAGTGGATGTTGATATTAAAAGAATGCTCTCAAGGTCATCATTCAAATGAAAGATCTTGGGTAAGTGTGAAAACTTCATAGGGTTGTAAGAGTCCACAGCAGGGAGTCTCCAGCAAGGCTCTTGTGTGAGCCTGATTTGAAAACTACATTAGTAACTTGAGGATATTAGGGACAGCCGAATGGACTCTGATTTGCAATCTATTCCCTGGAACAGATGGAGAAGGGGATTTAAACACTGAAGAGCAATTCACAAAAAGACTTTTCACCAAGACCTCTGGAAGGAAGATGGAATGGCGTCCTTAGATCACTTGCTATGAGGAAAGAAAGTCAAAACATCCTATATTACGGTTCCAGATCAGAGAGGATGGAAGGAATATTCCTGAGGCAGCATGGCTAGGTGCCACCAAAATGTCCCCACAAACAGTTCATGATGAACTGCTCCAATGTTCCTCAAAGAAGACCACAAATTTCAGAGGTACTCGGGGGTGAAGGGCGGACAGAAGGAGCTTAAAATTTGTGGTCTCTCAAATGCTAGACAATCCCTTTTGACCAAGAAATCTGAAATCACTGAAGGACAATAATGGTCCTCAGACATAGAAATAGAACCTTAGAAGTAGAACCTCAAACTGGGGTGCCTGGGGGCTCAGTCGGTCGAGCGTCTGCCTTTGGCTCGGGGCATGATTCCAGGGTCCTGGGATCGAGTCCCGCGTCGGGCTCCCTGCTCAGCGGGGAGTCTGCTTCTCCCTCTCCCTCTGCCCTTCCCCCTGCTTGTTCTCTCTCTCTCTCTCTCTCAAATAAATAAAATCTTTAAAAAAAAAAGAACCTCAAAGTGGTGACGAGCAGAGCAAAAGCAAAACTAGAGAGAGTTTGTGCCAAGAAACAGCCCCACAGGTTATAAGGGAAAATGAGAGGCCTATGATGGTTGTAGTTTATGTGGGGCTCAAAGCCAAATATCACTGAGCTTGTGTTAAAGCATTTGACTGTTCCTAAATCTCGAATGCCATGGAGAAGCATGTCTTACTTATACTGGTTAACTTAACCTCAGTCTGTACTTAAAGTTTATATACTCACTTCTCTACACAAAGTCACATCATTCACACATCTATGGATTATTTTCTTGGCATACAACATTTGAAAATTGTATCTAATCCATTCCCCCTTTTGGGTTTCAGTATTTGTGAGCCAGGTTTAATAAAAACTTTATCTAGAATCAATTCTATGAAAAACTTGTGGCAAGGTTTCTAAATCCATTTTTCAGTGGCTTCCAACACGATAGAAGCGAAATGGGGTTTCCTTCTTCCTGGTTTTATTGCCACTTAGCTCCTTTCGATCCATTTTTTCTCTGAGAAGAGTATGAACTAGAAATAAATATTTTATAAGCCCCTAAGAGTTTAAATGTAAAAAAGTCTTTCAAAATAAAGGGCCATTCCACAAAAAAAAGTTATTATTTTAGCTCTTGAAACTGAAACAAGTTTGGGGATGGAGAGAGAAATGGGCAAGTTGAGAACTAAGGTATTGATTCATAGATTTGACTATTGACAGAAAACAGTGAAAGGGACTTCATTTAAAATGAGCCTTTTTTATTCCTTCCCGAGGTCCTTATGCTGTGTCTGGTGAGTGGACGCTTGCCAGGCAGTAGACATACAGAATTGAAATAAGAAGGCTTTTAGATGCTCAGGGACCAAGGCCAACCCAATGAACCCACACACCATGCATCTACTACCTGCAAGGCTATGACCGAAGACCCCAGAAGGACCCGCTGACTTGTTTTCCACTGGCTGTCTCCCGCTGATACTAAACCTCAACCCACATGTTGCCACTGGCTTTCTGGACTTTGGTATTAGTATTGACTGACTTTCTTGTCTAATATTCCCTGTGTGGAATAGCCCAATTCTTGGGCTAGATAGACTAGCCCAACTCTTGCTTGGATTACAAAAATCAACTCCCCAAACTAGCCATCTCCATACAGATGATCGCACTGCAGGTGTGTAGGAAGGGGAACCAGATGATGTTCAGACACTCAGCTGCTCAGGAACCACGGGAACGAAGACTAACAAGTACATGTAACAGGCATAAACGCTCTTGGGCCAAATCACTATCCCATTAAACTTCCAGCCCAAAGGATCATTTTGTAAAAGGAAAGATTAATTAAGAGTGGGCAGGAGTCCATCATGCACTTGCTCCTGCCAGAGCAAACTGTAGTCTGGGTCACTCGATCTTGAGAAGCTAAAAGAAGTCAGGCCACTGTTCATGGTCACATGTCCACAGGGTGCTGGTGTAGAATGCACAAAGGTAGGCCTTCTCACCCTTTCCTACCATCTTTGTCATCAGTTATCCTATCAAGGGACATAGGTTTCACCATGATAGAAACAAAAGCCCACATTTCCCAAGAAGGGCTTTTATGTGTTTACAGGCAATCTGCTGTTGTATGTATCACGGGCAGCGGGTTTTAAGGAGATAAAAAATTGCAGTAGTGTTGATGGCAATAATTTTATTTACTTCTTTGGTTCCTTGGCTTCACAACATGAACCAAATATACCCTCCGAATAAGGGAAAATTGTAATAATGCTATTGAGTGCAAATTTTACTGTAACTGTAAAAGCATACTGATAATAGATTTTTTAAAAAAATTATTGGTATATTGGGATTGGATTTTAGTGCAATGGCTAAAGCCCCAGAAAACAAATTTAATCAAAATGTTTTTGTCAGGAGTATTATATGTCATGATATAGGATTTCATGAACAGGACAGATCAAAGGATTCTGGCTTTAAGTGACAGTGGAACACAAAGATTAAGCAATGACATTTCCAGACGGCTGGGGGCTTGAGGAGGGGGCAAAGACACAGTGGATAATCTCTTACAGGTATGGCATGGAGTTCCCCCCCCATTGCTGAGCAATGTTTTTTATTGTCTGTTTCATGTGGACTGTTTTTTTTTTTTATATTGCTGCTATTGGTGCCAACTGCCCCTGAACCTTCCAATGCTTCTTGTCACCATCAAAATTCCCAATAGTCATCCCTTCTGAGAAGTGTTATTTCTGGGAATGCTGTCACAGGGACTGACTTTAACTGGCCCTCTCAATGTTCCTCAAAACAGTGTCACTGGATTATTCATATCTGTGTGGGGAAGCCTCCAGCCAAACTTTGCCCATTATTCTGGTGATGGCCTTAATGTAATTCCCTTGCTTGTGTAGGGTAAGTGTGGACATCAGTATTCCTATCCTCCATCTTGGATATTGTGCCCTACCTTTCCAGAGAAATAATATCGAGCTTCCAAACCTAATGTTCAGAATCACCTCTTTCTCCTCCCTAGACAGGTCTGTCATCATTCTTAGCTGGATCTTTGGGTTTAGCCCTATGTGTCTCGACCTCCCACTTTCCATCTTCCTTGTCGGGACCTTAGGTTATCACATAAGAGCTGAAAGGTTGGACCTCAACATCTAAACGTTGCATCTGGACATCCAAAAAAGTTGGATTTCAACTAGGCCACTTTCGTAGCCTAACATCAGGCAGTGTATGTGCCTCAAGACAACAGCATTTCAGTTAAGGGACCCAGAAACGGCCCACCGTAAAGATGAAGAAACTAAGGCTCAAAGGAAGAAAATGACTTGCTCAAGCGTACAAAGCTAATTTCTACAGAGTCACAACCAGAAGGGCTACTAATTTTTCTACCACACTATATTGTCTCTACTAATGCCCATATTAAAATATATATATATTATCTTTATTATTAAAATAACATTATATCATTATATATTATTATTATTAAACACTTTTATGTTATATATAATTACATATTATATATACTGTATTACATATTATATGTGTGTATTATTATAAATATTATTTTATATAT
>NC_048238.1:94214107-94283208 GCF_002007445.2 Ailuropoda melanoleuca | reverse complement strand
TTGGAATCCATGTCCTACAACTTCCACATTTTAAAGACGGAGAAACTGTGGCACGGAAGGCAACAGCTGTCGTCCTTGAGGCACTGGCTAGCAGAGGAGCCTTTCACACGCAAGTCTCCAGACATCCTGGCCGGTGCTCTCCCCTCTGCAATCGGCTGCCTCTCCTAAGGCCTGAAACTCAACAGGCCAGCGTTTCAGGGGCAGCTCCACAAAGGAGGTAGCCATGTGGCTCTGGGCGATCTCTTCCCCCTTTTCCCACTTCAGTGGCCCCAGTGGGGAAATCGGCCTTGTAACTAACATATGCCTCCGGGGGCCGTGGTGAGCTGGCCTTAGAGGAAGCAGTGCTTGTAGTGTTCCTGATGGAGTGTCTGTTACATAACTGGTTCCCGACTCATAAGTCCCTTCTCTTCCATCTGGACACATGGGACCTTTCAGGTCACACAGACATGAAGAGTGTCTTTAGTGGTTGGGAAGAGTCAGCTACGCAGAGGGTCTTGGCTGCTCAGGCCCATCTCATCCTTCAGGAGACACAGGTGGAGCTCAACCCTGCATCCATGTGCTCTTGCTCTGAAGAGACTCTCCTCCTTGCTCACTCCTGACACCCCCCAAGGAAACACAACCTTCAAAACAGAGACTTTCCAATTTTCCTAGTAAAGTGAATGAAAGAACCTTCTGGGGGAATAAAGTGGTTTCTTTTTAGCTCCACTTGTTTACTTTTCCATAAGCTCCCAAGATGGCTTACATGTTAGCTGTTAATCACACCATCTGTTCAAACAGTACTTCAGTAAATGATTCAATTCATACTCTTCTTCTAAAAGAATCTTTTTAAAGGATGGTGTTTATGTCTCTGTTATCCTTCATTTGGCAACGTAGTATGAGCTATGTTAACTTTGCTCTCATCGTAAACACATATTGAATCCTCCACTTCTTAACTGTAGAAAACAAGACAACTCTTCTGCCTTTGTTCCACTTGACTCTCGGCTGAAGGGGAGAGGGTGCTATTTATCAGACAGAGATTCTGTATTTTCTAAAAAGAAAAAAGTGAAGACAAGAAGTTCCAGCCAATATTTTCTCAGCTATCTTGAATTTAGTAACAATGACTAGGTTCCAAGCTACGTGAGACTGTTCAGGCCAAACCCAAAGGAACAGAGCGTCCTTAGCCATTGGGAAGCATCCGCTCTGCTGGGGAGCCTGGCTTTTCAGCTGCATCTCATCTTTCAGGCAATCTTGCCACTGGTTTAGAGAGGTACCTGGGAGAAAGGGCCTGGATCTGCCCAGCAAGTCCAGGCTCAAAACTTAGGTGATAGCAGGCCTGGGCAGGAAGTAAAAGGTCTGGTGGGGCTTTTGGGGAAAAGAGAAGCCCTGGAGTTAGCAGGACAGCATGGGTGGACTTCCTATTGTTGCAAAATGCCCTACGGACCCCTGAAGGCTCTGATTCCATGAGAGTGTCTGGGGAAGTTCACACAGCAGCATGGATTTGTCCTAGTGCTGGCCATATAGAGGCCGTTCTCTCCTGCTTTCTGAGATGTGTAGCTTCACGGAAGCAGGGCTACATTGCACAATGTTTTACAAAGTTTAAGGCATGTGCAAAAGAGGCATATGTAAATTCGTGTGTGGGGACCTTGATGAAGGAGGAACTGACTCTCTAGGCCTTCTTAAAGCCTTCCAAGAACTGGACCCAGCCCATGTACACGATCTAACGCTTGCTGATCCAGTGATACACACATACTACTGTTTCCATGAACAACTCATTTATTTCCCAATCTCTGCCCAGGATTGATGCGGTATCTGCAAAATGCACGTGGTTCTCAGCTAATGGAACTCCTATCCATCCCTGGAAACTCAGCAAAAATGTGTCTTCTAATATGGGCCTTCTTCAACTGTGCTTATCTGGGCTGGGAGAATCAGTGCCTCCTTCATCAGTGCATGAATATCAACCTGTTGAATGCATTTACCACCCTCCTATCCTCATCAACAGATACCATGAAGTCTACCTTGGAGTTAACAGGAGAAACTGCTTCGATTTCTTTATTTGCTTTCTCTGTCAGCTCTCCTGCTCGGTGTTATGAGATAGCCTAGAGGGGTCATCATTATGTTGATATCACTCAGAACATTGCACAGGACTCTTACGGTGATGGCATCATGCTAACTGGAGATGATGAGCAGAAAGTAGAAGGTACTCTAGATACCTTAGTAAGACACACGCATGCCAGAGAATGAGAGCTAGTTCCCATGATATTTGGGAGCCTGCCTTATTAGCGAAGTTATTAGGCATCTAGTGGCCTGAAATAAGTAGCTGTGCCTTTTTGCAACACACACCCAAGCAAAGAGCATGGTATTTTGTAGGCTTCTTTGAATTTTGTAGAGAACAGATATCACATTCAGGTGTGCTGCTCCAACCCATTGACCAGGAAGTCTCTCATGGTGCCATTTTTGAGTGGGGCCAATGGGTATAAAGGCCCTGCAGCAGAGCCGGACTGTCAAAAAACTGTCCTACTGATTGATTGTTGGGGTCCAGCAGACCCAAGTGTATTAGAGTTGTCACAGTGTCTGTGGCAGACAGAAATTCTCTGTGTAGTCTCTGGCAAGCCCCAACTGGAGAATTACTGCCGCCTAGACCCCTAGAATTTTTGAGTAAGGCATGCCCTTTTTTTTGTCAGCAACTCTCTGGTAGAAAAACAAATCCTGGTTTGCTACTGTACCCTTGTAGAGACTGAACATTGGATTATGGAATACCAAATAACTATTTAACCTGAATTCCCCATCATGAAATATGGTTGTTAACCCATCAGATCATAAAATTGGATCTTAGAGCAGTATTCCATTGTAAAATGAAAATGGTATAAATGAACAGAGCTGTGCAAGTATGGAAGGCATTAGTAAACTGCACAAACAGATGGTTTGGACTTCCACTGTACATGCTTCACTGCTTTTCCTGCAGCCCTCATAGAATTTCCTATGACCAGTTAACAGGGAGAGTAAAGAATGGAACTGGTTTATGTATTTTATATATATATATATATATATATATGTATATATATATATATATATATATATACATGGTTTGCTGCAACCAGGCAAAAGTGGATAGATGGTACATTGCAGCCTTCCTCAGGATTAGCCTGGAAGGTCAGTAGTGAAATAGTACTACTGGTCAGAACTCCAAGGGTGTCCACTTGAAGGAGAAATGGCCTAGAATATTAATCTATTTGTGGACAGTAGTTAATAGCTTGACCAAACTGCTCAGGGACTCGGAAAGGTCAATTTTAGAAGTCTGGCACCTAGGAAGTGTGGAGAAGAATTAGACGGATGGGCCTCTCAGAGTGGGCACAGAGTATTAGGTATTTATGTTCCATGTAAGTGCCCATGTGCTTATATCCACTTTAAACAGGGCTATCAATACTCAGCCAGACAAGGTGTGGTAGATTACAAGATGACCACAAACTCTCCCCGTTCCTAAATGCATGTCTTTTAGCAATAGTGATTTTGCCACTCTCCCCATCAAGAGGTGGAGCCTATTACTCCACTCTTTGAGTCGATGCTCGACCACACGACCGGCTTTGTTTAGTGCTGCTTTAACACATGTGATGCGTTCAGAATGCTGTGAATTGGTGCCTTCTCTCTCTTGCTGAGTTTGGAACTCTGAGACCATCTTCGCCTGGATGAACCTGAGGTAATTTACTGAAGAGGCCATGTGGAGAACTGGGATGTTTCAGTCAGCAGCCTTCTGGTCACCATATATGTGAATGAAGCCTTCCTAGATCATTCAGCCTCATTGCCAACTGACCACACAAGTCATGTGAGGTCACCCAAACCAGAGGGATCACCCAACCAATCCACAAAATCATGGGAAATAAGTATCTATTGTTTTCAGCCAGAAAACAGAAACTTTTTTGTACAACTCTTTGTAAATAAATTTGAAAATGCAGATAATTTTTACTATAATTCAGCTTGCTAAATTGACTGCAGTAGAGAAGGAAAGTCTAGTAGGCCAATTACAAAAGAAAGTTAAATAAATTTAGATAAGGATCTCCCTCCCTCCGATAAATGCCACCAGATTAAGAAAATTCTACAAAACCTTCAAAAAAAATCTGATTCCAATGCAACTTAAACAACTTCAGAGCATAGAAAAAGAATCAATGCTTTCAGATTCATTTTGTAAACGTTTTCTTTTAAAATTATTTTGCCCAGAAATTTTGGAAGAACAGTACAAAAAATTATCATATACCCTTCGTGTAGACTTTCCAATTTATTTTTTTATTATTTTTTAAAAGATTGACTTATTTATTGTAGAGAGGGGGGAGGGGCAGAGGGAGGGAGAGTCTTAAGCAGAATTCTGCGCTGAGTGCAGAGCCCCACGCAGGGCTCAGTCTCATGACCCCGAGACCACAACCCAAGACCACCACCCCAAGACCACGACCCGAGCCAAAACCAACAGTCAGATGCTCAACCGACTGCACCATTCAGGCGCCCCAGACTTTCCAATTTATTCTGCAGGAAGATGTCCTGCATTTATTTAGTTGTCATGTCTCTTTATCTTTAATCTGAAACAGTTCTTCAGTCTGTCTTTTATGACTCAAATTTTTGAAGATTACAGTTCAGTTATATTTCAGAAAGTTCTCTCAATTTGGATTCATGTGATGTTGCCTCAGGATTAGATTCAGGTTATCCCATGAACTTACTTTGTTTCCTTCTCATTGCATACTATCAGGAGACACATGGTATTGTTTATGTGAACATTAATGATGTTAACATTGAATACTTGCTGATGGTGATGTATGTTAGGTTTCTGCACTGGGAAATTAGTATTTTCCACTTTGGGACTGTGGAAATATCTTGTTTCTCATACAATTTCTATCTAATAGTTTTAACAAAACTTTCTCATATTATTAAGCATGATGGATTCTTAAAAACCTTTTAAGCCTAATTTCAGACGTACAGAGAAGTTAAAAGTATAGTACTTATCACCCAGATTACCAACAGCTTGTTATTACATCCGCTTTATCATTCTCTCTGTGTGTTTATGTATGTATATGTGTGTGTGATATTTTTTTCTGAACCACTAAAATAAGTGGCAGACACAGTACTTCAGTTTATATTCCTTAAGAGCAAGGTCGTTCTCTTTTAAAACCACAGCACAATTACAAAAACCCAGAAATTAACGTGAACACAGGACTGTTAGCTCAGCAACAGACCTAATGCAAATGTTACCAATTATCTCAACAAAGTCCTTTATAGGAAAAGAAACTTGTAGATCATGAGTTGCATTCAATTGTCATCTCTTTACTCAGTCTCTTTAATCTGGAGCAATTCATCAGTTTGCCTTTGTCATAACCTTGAAATTTGTGAGGATTACATGGCAGTTATTTTGTAGAATATCCCTCAATTTGGGTTTATCTGATGTTTCCTCATGATTAGATTCTCGTTATGCATTTTTGGCAAAAATATCACAGAAGCAATGTGTTCTTCTCAGTGCATCATATCAAGATGCAGAAAATGTCAATCTGTCCCATTACTAAGGTTAACTTTGTGATCATTTTGATCATTTCCTTAAAGTGGTGTCTGCCAGTTTTCTCCACTGTAAAGTTATAATAATCCCCTTTGTAAATAATAAATATTTTCTGGGAGATATTTTGAGACTATGGAATTAACTGGTTATACATCAAACGTTTACCCCTAGTGTAAGTATACATTGTATACTGAATCAGTTATTATTTTGATGGCTGACAAATGGTGATTTTCTAATTCCATCATTCCTTCTCTACTTCTTAGTTCATACTCCATTGTAAGAAAAAGTTTTTCCTTCTTCTGCATTTACTTATTTATTTATTTCAGGAGATAGAATTCTTAATTTTTTCAGTGGATTATAATCTGTTTTTGCCATTATTTAATATTGATGCTCAGATTGTCCCTGATTTGGCCATTGGTACACACTTTAAGCTGGCTCTTTGTCCTTTTGACATTAACCTGCCATTCTTTGGCCACTTTCTTCTTTTCTCAATAGCATGGTATGCAAAGGTCATCATGTGGTTTCCCAGTCCCAGCTCTGGGGTCAGCCAGTTCTCTGAAGAACTTTGTTTCCTTGTGGTAGAGAATGGTATCTCTTGAAATAAGATCTGAACACTAAGTATGCCAATTGCCAGTGTGGTGTCACATTTCTAGGCTTTCTCCATAGACAGAGATAGGAAATATGTGTATGTATATACATGTATGTACTTCAATGCTTGTATATCTAAATGTATATATGAATGTGCATATATATATAAAGAGACATGCATCTATATCTTTCTATAACAATGTATCTATCATCCTATCTATAGTTACTTCAAAAATGAATTTCGTGTAGATTTCCCAGGTAAGTTTGTTCTTTATAGTTACACATTATCAATTCTGAACTGTTTTTAGTAAATTTTAGTATTAAGCAAAAAGTAAATATATTTTGATGATAGAGGCCAAGTTTCTCATTGTCAGAGAAGGGAGTTACAAATATGAAAAGGAGAACACTAAATAGAACCATGTTTTGTTAGATTGATAGTAGTATGAGCTCGATTTTTTTTTTTAAGATTTGATTTTTTTATTTGACAGAGAGAGCGCAAGCAGGGGGAGCAGCAGGCAGAGGGAGAGGGAGAAGCAGACTCCCCACTGAGCAAGGAGACTAACACGGGGCTCAATCACAGGACCCTGGGATCATGACCTGAGCTGCAGGCAGACACTTAACCGACTGAGCCACCCAGGCACCCCAAGCTCAGTGTTTGATAGAAGATAGATAGATAGATAGATAGATAGATAGATAGATAGCATTTCCATTGCTATGTCTTCAAGTTCACTGATCTTTCACCATGGCTAGGGTGATGTTAATCTCATCCAGTATAGTCTTCATTTTAAATATTTTAGGTTTTTTTTTAAGGATTTTATTTATTTAGTTGACAGAGACAGCCAGTGAGAGAGGGAACACAAGCAGGAGGAGTGGGAGAGAAAGAAGCAGGCTCCCAGCAGAAGAGCCTGACATGGGGCTCGATCCCAGAACTCCAGGATCATGCCCTGAGCTGAAGGCAGACGCTTAACGACTGAGCCACCCAGGTGCCCCTAAATATTATAGTTTTTATCTATAGAATTTTGACTTGGGCTCTTTTTATATCTTCCATGTCTCCTTTTTGTTCTTTTGAACACAGACATACAGTTATAATAGTTATTTTCATTTCCTTTTCTGCCAGTATTACCAACTCTGTCAGATTCAGGTCAATTTCATTGTTTTCTCCTTCATTTATGCATTGTATTTCCCTGATTCTTTGCATGCCTGTAATGTTTTGTTAGATATGAGACACTGTGACATTGTGACATTTTACTTTGTTGGATACTGGATATTTTTGTATTTCTGGAAATATTTGTGACCTTTTTCCTAGGATGCAGTTTAGCTACTTGGAAAAAATCAGGTTCTTTGGATTTGTGAGCACCAGAACCATGTTTAGGGGAGGAGAAATTATGCCACACTACTGAGGCAAGAACTTAATGAGGCCTGCACCCAATGCCATGAATTCTGATGTTTTCAAGTCTCATAGGTAGGAATAGGTTCTATTCTCAGTTTCACATGAGTGCTGGGTACTGTTCCCTCTAGTCCTTTAGGATAGCTCTTTCCATAGTCTTGGGTAGTCTCACACATCATATATATGTACCCCTGCAGATCTCCTAAGTTTTCTCTGTGCAGTCCCCTCCCTGGTAATGTCTAACAAACTTTAGCCACTTCATTCTTCCCAAACTCCTTCCCATCTCCTCAATTCAGGAAGTCCACCAGGCTCTGTTGATGAGACCTGGAAACTTTCTAGGCAGCAAGCTGGGACAGTTGTGGGGAATACATTTTCTGTTAGCTATCTTTATGGGTCATTGTCCCTTGTAACCTGATGTCCAGTGTCTTGATAATCATTTTTCATTTATTTATACTTTTTGGTTGTTTAGGCATGAGAGTAAATTGGTCTCTATTATTCTACACTCACCAGAAGTGGGATTTCCTTCTTTATAACTTTAGACATTATAAGCATAGTTGTTTTGTGATCTGTGTCTAATAATTCCATTGACTGAAATTTTGTGTGTCTGTCTTCAGTCTATTGTTCTGCTTATTCTTGCCCACGTGCCTTGTTTGTTTATTTGCCTGGTTATTCTGGTCTATATCCTTTAACAATTATCTGTAGTAAGAACTTTAGGCTAGGATGAGGTCACGTTCCTCCAGAGAGGATTTCCATTTGCCTCTGCCAGGTGGAGTACTGAGGGGATAATCGGGTGTACTCTCAGTGGAGGACAACCTTAAATTTTCAGGCTTGAGATTGCCTAAATATCAGGGAAGTGGAGCCTAAGATGAACTTCTGTGTGAGGGCTGGGCCACAGGCTTGGGGGGTAGCCTTTTGGGTGCCAGCTAATTGAAGGAAGGCAGTCATGTTAGACTCCCTAGTTTTTATACATCTCGACCTTTGGTTTATGCTTCTCTTATTCTAAGAGGTTATGTAAACAATGCTCTGATTTGGAAAATATCTAGGTCTCTATTTTCTCTTTATTTTGTCCAGGTGACATCTTACTCCCTTTTCAGCTTTTCAACTGTTTAAAGAACGTATTCTTTACATTTCATCCAGGTTTTAAAAAGTTTTTTCAGGGGCACCTGGCTGGCTTAGTTGGTGGAGTGTGATTCTCGATTTTGGGGTTGTGAGTTTAAGCTTCACGTTGGGTATAGAGATTACTTAAAAAATAAAAATAAATTTAAAAGTTTTTTTCCTGAGGGAAGGCTGATATGAAAAACCTAGCCTATCTTAACAAAAATCTAGACATTTGCCATGGATTTTTAGAGGATGTCTTAAGACATTGGTACAGAGGGAGTCGCTAATGAAACTGTCCAACCCGATCATGCATGATCTGGTCACTTTTATCTTTGCAAGCACCCTCTTCATGCTGGGCCTTGTTTTTCCACTCACTGAAATTATTCTTGAAATACGTTCATTAGGAACACCTGGTTCTATTTCTTAAGTTTGTATGTAATTTATTAGCACGAGTCATTGTGTGGACACATCTGGTTGACTATGCAACACAGGTGACAACTTCTGGTTTGGTGTGCTCTCTAATGGGCCTTCAGGCTGGTTTTTGGAAGAAGGTGCCTGATTCTGCTCTGAGGCTCTGCCCACTGCATTTCCAGTTTTCTTAGCTGTGGTTCAGCTAGCACAGTGAACAACTCAACGGTTAACGTATGAAGCATTTAAGACATTCCTCAGTTTTTGCCTAGAAAAGTAGTTGAATGTGGGAACCTGGGAGTTGTGTAAGGTCTTCCTAGGGTCCTAGGAGCAGCATTTTATGCATGGGCCTGGAAGCCGTGCTCTGAGGGTCAAATATTTACACCAGAGGGGAAAAGTTTCTATCTGTAGATCAAGGGAGTTTCTACTTTTTCTAACGTTCTTTCTCTGGTGTTCTCAGCATTGAGACTCGAATAATAATCCACTGTCAGGCCTGTCTCAACCCAGAGCATAATAGCTGCAACAGCAACACCAGGGACCAAAAAGAACTTAGCAACCACCAGACAGTTGATGAAGTACCGGGCAAAGTCCATAGTCAGAATCTAGGAGCCCTACGTGGGAAATGCCAAAAAGATAATAATAATAAAGAAAAGGAAAGAAAAAGCTAATTACTGAGACCTTACTCCAAGGATCCAAGAGGACAAATCAGAATAGCTAACATATACTGAGTACTTACTACGTGCCAGGTATTATAAGTGTTTTAGAAATACGGAATCATTTCATTCCCATAATAGCCCCATGAAGTAGGTACCATTACAATTTTCACTGTATACACGAGGAAAGGTAGGCACAGAGAGGCTAAGTAATGAGCTCAAAGTCACACAGCTACTAAAATGTGGCCCATGTCCTTAGTCCTGCCCGCGGTACTCCCAGATGATGGGTTATGCTGAGGTCCAGAGAGAACCTGGCTCGCCATCCACTACCACCTGGAGAAGGGTGGCTGTAGGTTTGGGGAACACAGGGATGGCAAAGGCAGCTATTGGCGGCACCTACCCTACAGGATCCCCACACACCGTGATCAGGCAGGGAGAGGATTGCCAAAGGAGAATGCCGCAGGTGTGAGCAGGGAGTAGCTTCCAGCCTTTATTCCTTCTGAGCTGTGTGTGTGGGGTTGGGGGCAGGCAGAACTGGGGCCACTCTTTTGTCCCAAGCCCTAATCACCCCTTGGGCAAGGACAAACTGGACCCGCAGAAAGGCTGCTCCCAGCCCTAGAGGAGAAGGTGAGGCGTCCTGCCTGGTCTCTGTCGGCATCTAGCGGTCACCGGGGCATAGGACACCCAACTTGATGCTGGCAAGTAAGAACAGGAGGGCAGAGCAGGGGTTCTTCACCTGGGGGTGCAGGGAAGGGCGCTAGGCTCTGCGAAAGCCACCCCCACCCTCCCCTTGAGTCGTATGTGAAAACAATGCTGGGGCCTCTCCCCGTAGCTGTCATCAGGTCCTCTGCGATCTCTGTGCCGGGCACAATTTAAGAACCACAGCTGGAGGGTCCCAGGGAGAAGCTGGCTCTGGGCTGAGGGCCCTCCCATTGCGTCCTCACCCTGGTGGGCAGAGAGGCCGCAGCCGGGGCCACAGCACTGCTCTCTCTGCTCCAAAGAGCGGCTCTGGGTGAAATGGCACCGATGGGAACTTCTTGGTGGCAGTAAGGCCCTCAGAGAACAGGGACAGGCCATCCCTGACAGAGGCCTCTTAGGGCCCCTCACCTTTTCTTGGCCATCCGGGCCTGGCTTGGAAACACTTGGAGCCTTTCTTCTGCTCAACAGCTGGGTCCCCTCTCAGCCCCAACTGGTCCCACCATGCTCTCCTTCCTTACCTTTGGTGTCAGACCTGGGACCCTGCCCCCTCCCTTCTCTGGAGCTGCCACCTCCCACTCTACCCTTTGGGTTCCCTTACACACCCCCAAGCATGACTGCAGAGAGGGCCTGCCACCCCAGCTCTTTCCTCCTTGGGCCCCAGATGGCTAGCACGCTGGGAAGTCTGCTTCCAGGGCTTCACTCTGTGTGAAGGCTAACACACGCAGGAGCCACACACAGCAAAGAACCTTCCAGAGGTCTCAAAGTTACCATTGCCCGTCTGCAGGTTCCTGCTCTCTCTGGGTCAGTGTTGACACCTGGAGGCCCACTTGGGCTCCTGCCCTCTGCTCTTCTCTGAGGGTTGGCTCACTGTACCTTCCCTGCTCCAGTTTGCTGTCTTGAAGGGTAATTGTGGCCTGGCCAGGATATCCAGACAGAAAGCTAACTGGGTGCCCCCTGTGTCCAGTGTGCAGTAGTTGTCTCCAGTTTGGATGGAGGAAGACTCCAACAGCCCACAAGAATAAACGGCTGAGACCCAAAAGGCAAGCACTGTTGAAATTGGAGAAGTAATCAGAAAGCAGGAGGCAGAAAGCAGGCATTAGGTTGATGGTTGTCACCTGGAAAAAAAATTTTTAATACTCATGCCAGGGTTTCAACCCAAACATAAAATTAGAATTTTCAGTATGGAGTATAGGCTGTGTTGTTGTTGTTGTTGTTGTTGTTGTTTTTCAAAAGCTTCCTATGTGATATGAAGGGGCTTCCAGGGGTAAAAACATGGCGCTAGGTGATCAGATGACCTCAATTCAAGGTGCAAAAGGAGGTCTGGTTAGGAAGTTGGTGAGGGTCAGGAAGTTGGTAAGGCCCTGAAGACATTGACCTAGGTCCTGAGTACTATGATGGTACAATGGTTGGTGATACAGCTCTGCTGAACCCCTCTCTGAAGCCCTTTAAGCCCTTTTATGATTCCTGTCCCATGGACACCCTAATATAGAACTTTGAGAAGGTGAATGATGCGTGTGATCATTGGGGATGAGAAGCCTACTTGATATGTTGCAGCCTCCAAGGCCATCCTGTTGGCCCACACACTGTCCAATCTCCTGGGTCATAACTTTACACCCATGAATACCTCTCAGTATAACGAAAACACAGAATGTCTTAAATGCTAGCAGGACATTGGAAGTAATTAAAATGGCTGTACATAGACTACCACAGAACAGGATTAAATCACTATGATTTCTCATCCCATTGCCAAGTAATGTGAGAATCAATCATTCATATCTTCCCTCATTGCATCTGTTTCCAATACCTAAAGTTCAGCCTTTTTCTGTATATTCTTCCTGCAGTTTCTACCTCATTCTATCCCAAACCCAGACTGAGGTGCCTACATCATCCCTCTTCCTTTGTAAACAAACAAACAAACACACTATTTTACTACCAGTTGATGTGCAGAACAATTTTCCTAACACCTCTTCTCAAATCCTCAAGGCATACATCCCCATGCCTCACTTTCTCTTTACCAAATATCTGCCCCTCACTTTGTCTCTCAACCCCACCCCATTCCTCATCCTATATAAAATCACTTTTTAAAGACATATTACCAAGTAAGGTATAAACTAGGTATCTCTAAACCTGACATTCAAGCCACTTATAATCTTCAGCATATCTCTTAGCCCTACCCACTGAGCGCCTCAGCTTTTGTGATGTCATTAATTTTTTTTTAAAGACTTTATTTAGGGGGCACCTGGGTGGCTCAGTCGGTGAAGCATGTGCATTCTGCTCAGGTCATGATCCCAGCATCCTGGATCGAGCCCTGCATCAGGCTCCCTGCTCAGCTGGGAGCCTGCTTCTTCCTCTCCCACTCCCCCTGCTTGTGTTCCCTCTCTTGCTGGCTGTCCTCTCTGTCAAATAACAAATAAATAAATCTTTAAAAAATTAAGACTTTATTTCAGAGAGAGAGAGAATACACGCAGGAGCGAGCACAAGTATAAGTGGGGGAGAGGGGCAGAGGGAGAAGCAGACACCCTGCTGAGCAGGGAGCCCAATGTGGGGCTCCATCCTAGGACCCTAGGATCATGACCTGAGCCTAAGGTAGACACTTAACCAACTGAGCCACCCAGGTGCCCCATTAAATAAACTTTTAATTTCAGAATAGATTTGTATTTACAGAAATGTTGCAAAGATAGTGCAGAGTTCACGTATCTCCGCACCCAGTTTCCTCTATTATTAACATCTTGTAATAGTGCAATGCACTTGTCACAGTTAAGGAACCAGTACTGATACATCATGTTCGCTCGAGTTCACACTTTCTTCAGATCTCCTTAGTTTTTACCTAATGTCCTTTTTTTGGGGTCCAGGATCCCATCCAGGATACCGTTACATTTAGTCATCATGTCTTCTAGGGCTCCTCTCAACTGTGAGCTTCTCAGACTTTCCTTGTTTTTGATGATCTTGATAGTTTCATAAAGTACTGGTCAGATATTTTGTATAATGCCCCTATGTTGGGGTTTGTGTGTTATTTTCATGATTAAACTAGGGTTATAGATTTTGAGGAAGAAGATCATGGAGCTCAAGTGCCATTTTCATCACATCATGTCAAGAGTATGTATTGTCAACAGAACTTAGTGTTGAAGTTAACCTTGATCACCTGGCTGAGGTAGTGTTTTTCAGGTTCCTTCACGATACAGCTTTTTCCCCCCTTTCTCTTATACTGTAGTCTTCAGAAGGAAGTCATCATGACCAGCCCGCATTCATGGAACAGAGAGTTATGTTCTCCCTTCTTGAAAGGTGAAATTATTTGGGATTCTTTGCATGGGAGATGTGTCTCTTTTCCTTCACTTATTTATTCAATCATGTATTTAGATCAGTGTGGACTCTTGGATATATTTATTTTATATGTTGAGTGATAATCAAATACTACTCTATTTTGTTCCCGAAATTGTTCCCACTTTGGTCATTGGGAGCTTGATCTGTTGGCCTCTATATCCCTTAGACAACTCCCATCAGTGCAATTTTGGGAGAGAACTTTATTAGTTTCTGGCACTGGAAGATGCTCCAGGTTCATCTTGTATATTTCCTGCCCCAGTCCTAGAATCAGCCCTTTCTCCACAGAGTCCTGGTTCCTTTTATTGGAGAATGGTATTAAAAACCAAGATTGGGGCCCAAGGTGTGTTCATTGCTACTGGACTGCTCACTTTATTTTTTGAACAAGTAATATGCAATGCAGGTATCTCTGAACCTGACCTCAATCCATCCCTGACCCTCCATTTGTTCTGTAATCTAATTCCAACATAGACCCCCAAACCCATCCCTTATGTAAAAGCAGTGCTTTCTACTACCAAATAATATAGCAAACAAACATTCTGGTGTTTGTAAGAGAATACCCTTTGATTATATGTAAAAATCACTGTATTTCACAGCCAACTAGACATCTATCCCCATCACTCCTTCTGTGACCCCACCCTATCTGTCCTATGCACTGTTTTCCTGACGAAGTAATATGTAAAGTAGCCATCCTTAGCACATTCCTTATCCTAACACTTTTTGCAGTGTCTCATCCACTGCTGACTTGACCTCTGTCCCTGACCCCAATCCAATACCTTATCCTATGTAAAATCAGTATTTTCAATTATCAATTATATAGAAAACAGATGTCCCCCATCCTTCACAAAATTCCAGATCCATCCCATTCCTGACTCTTAGCCTAATGCTCATATGATAGTCATGATAATAAAGATTCTGTTTTATGAGCAGCTAATCTGAAAAATGGACACACAGCCCATCACTGACACTCACTTGATCCCTTACTGCTGCTAAGCCCCCTTTCAGTAATAAATTACTCCTTTTCAGTGTCCAAGCAGTGTTCAAACAGCCATCCCCGATTTCATCCCATCACTGATCCTGATACCATCTTGAACTCTCACCAACTATTGGACACACCCCTGCTCCATTGTCCCCTGCAATATCTGTGATTGTGTGATAAGCAGGTTATATGAGAAAGACATATCCTTAATTTTGAATGCATCCCTAACCATCATCCTATTTTACATCGCTCTTTTTACTACTAGTAATGTTATAAACAGAAATCTCTGATCCTTATTCATGCCATCGACAGCTGCTGTGTAATTCTTCCATTTAAGTAAAAACACTACTTTATTTTATCAAGTAGTCTGCCCCCCAAAAAGAACTTCTGTGATGCTAACCATACACTTGACTGTCATCCATCACTAAACCTTATCACACCTGCCACTCAGTCTTCCTAATCTTCATGTCACCCCTGAGAACCATGCTATTCTACGTGTTATATAAATTCCCCATTTTCCCAATTACCAAGTAACACAGCAGACAGAACTGATTCTTGTGTACCTGGTGCTGACCTCACCCTAGGCCCCTACATCATCTGTTAATATAAAATTTAGAAATTAAGTGATGTTTGAAACAAACATGCCTGACCCTTACTGCATCTCTAAAACAAGATGATCTTACGCTCTCTGCAAAAATCACTTTGAAAACATTTGCAAGGAAAATGCAAAGTTGTCTTTCTTCAACCCTTATTCCATCCTTGACCTGTTCCCCTTTTCTGACACTCTTCATCGCTATTCCTTATCACATTGCTTCACCGACAAAAACCCTCAACCTCACCTCATCTCTACTCATAAACTCTTTTTTTTAAATAAAGATTTTATTTATTTGTCAGAGAAAGAGAGAGAGGCAGACAGAGGGAGAGGGAGAAGCAAGCTCCCTGCTGAGCAAGGAACATGATGTGGGGCTCGATCCCAGGACCCTGAGATCATGACCTGAGCCGAAGGCAGATTCTTAACTGACTGAGCCACCGAGGCGTCCCACCTACTCATAAACTCTTAATGAAATCCCCTATACAATAGCATATCCTATTTAAAAATTACTATTCTTAATTACCAAGCAATTTGGGAAGTCAGTCTTGATACACAACTAATCCCAGATCTTCTCTCTACCCCTGACCCTCTTACCTTGGAATATTATTTGTTTAAACATATATATATATATATATATATATATATATATATATGAAAGAGAAATCTCTCATTCTGTGAAAAATCGTGGTATCATTACCAAGCAATATGCATCATAGTTCAGAGACCAAAAGGGGGATTTGTAACACTGGACCTGTTAAATGAATGGATATGAATAGACAACTTCACTTATAAAATGGTCAATTTCAGCCACTGGAGTCAAAGGTGGCACTTTCTGTAGACTTCTCTGTTCACGTTGGTGATTGTTGGTGGATATAATTCAGCTCCATAAATGCGAATTGGGAAAAAAGAAAACATTCCGGGAGAATGAGGTTGGAGGTGTTAACGAATGTGGGTCTGTGCGTGTGTGCATGTGTGTGCGGGGGTGTGTGGGGGGGAGTTCACCTCATTCTTTTTTATTGTTTTGTGGGGGGTTTTTTTGCTCTTTTTTGTTGTGTTTTTTTTTTAAATTGAAGTATAGTTGACACACAGTGTTACATTGGTTTCAAGCATATGCCTCTTTCTTCCCCCCTCCTTTCTCCTTCTGCCCTCTCCACTCTTATCTTCCCTGTAACTGCCATTTATGGTCCTTCACTCTCATCTTCCAAAACCTGGATGCAGACAGAGGTGTAATAATCACTCCCCACTCCCTTCCCTGGTACCCCAGATGACTAGCACCCAGCCAATATTTTATTTTATTTTATTTTATTTTATTTTATTTTATTTTATTTTATTTTATTTTATTTTAAAGATTTTGTTTATTTGAGAGAGAGAGAGCACGGGGAGGAGCAGAGGAAGAGGGACAAGCAGACTCCATGCTGAGTGTGGATCCTGACGTGGGGCTCGATCGCAGAACCCTGAGATCATGACCGGAGCTGAAATCTAGAGTCAGAGGCCCAACTGACTAAGCCACCCAGGCACCCCCAGACAACTCTTGTTTTAAAGGTATAACTATTGACCATGCTGGGAAATATCCAGTGCATAGCAGGGCTATCACTTGCAGAAAGAAGAGATTTAAAAGAACAAACAGAGTTCTCAACATCAACACCCTGGTTCTGAAGTTCCCAGCTGCATGTTGACTCCACGGTAGCCCCCAAACCAAGATCCCAGTGATCTTTTGCATTCTGCTTTGTTCTCTCGTCCTCTCAGCTTGCCTTTTGAGAGATGAATACCTGAAGATAGAAAGTAGTTAGAACTCCAGGGGGTGTCCCCTTGATTCTGTGTGACAGTGATCTGAGAGTCTCTCCAGAAAGTGTGACCAAGTACCCCCAATTCACCAGGCCTCTACCTTTCATTCAGGAATGAATTCTGTTGATTTCATATAAAATTATATCACAAATAAAGTTATAATTTATGTCTAGAGGTCATTCTAATATACTCCTAGGGCCTGGCCTAACATAAATACTAGTCTGGACCATCATATGATTACTTCAGTGATGCCATCCTCATGAAGAAAAGGTGCACATTTGACCACAGTGAGGTTTCTAGAAAATGCCCTTTCTCTAAGTAGGAAACAATGTGGGTGAAGATATATTCAGTCCTAGATGCAGGGGACAGCAAACTCTTTCTGTCAAGGGTCACATAGTAAATAAGCTTTGCAGGCCATATATAGTCTCTGTCACAGATTCTTTATTTTTTTAAACAACCTTTTAAATATTTGAAAACTATTTTTTAGCTTTCAGACCTTATAGATACAGGTCACTGGTCAGATTAAAGTGGTGGGCCGTAGTTTTCCAACCCTTACATAGAGAGTCAGTCTTACCTCGTAAATCTGTCAAGGCCCTCCACCATTTCGTGGGCTTTCCACATTACCAGTAGAGGTTTATGATGAGTTTACCTTCTCTGACTACCTGAAAAGGGACTGTGGAATTGAGTTTTGTGTATAGTGTGTGGAAGGCATAAAGTTTCATTTGTACGCATGGATACTCAATAGCTCTGAGACCACTTATTGAAAAGGCAGTCATTTCCCCACAGACTTGAAATGCTACCACTGTCATACATTACATGCCTCATTCAGATAGCAGTGGATTTCTCATCAGTAAATACAGAGGCTGGAAGACAATGGAAGATCCTCTGGAAAGTGTTGATGGAGGAAAAAAATCAACTCAGAATCCTGTTATCTGGTGAAAATATCCTTCACAAATAAAGGTGAAATAAATGTTTTCAGACAAAATGAAACTGGGATTATTTGTCATCACCACGCATGCACTAAAATAAATGCTCTAGCACGTTCTTCAGGCTGAGGAAGAATGACACCAGAAGATTCCACAGATCTTCAGGAACCAATAAAGAACATTAGAAATTTTCAGGGTGCCTGGGTGGCCCAGTTAGTTAAGCATCTGTCTTCAGCTCAGGTCATGATCCCAGGGTCCTGAGATCAAGTCCTGCCTTGGGCTCCCTGCTCAGTGGGGAGTCTGCTTCTCCCTCTCCCTTTGCCCCTCCACCAGCTCATGGTCTCTGTCTTCTCAAATAAATAAATAAAATCTTTAAAAAAAAGAAATTTTGAATATTTGGGTAAATACACTGGACTATTTATACTTAGTTCCTTTAAAATACATATGAATGATTAAAGCAAATATCCTGATTATTTTGTGGGGTTTATAGTGCATATAGATGAATTACATGTGACAACTACAGCATAAAGGACACTGGGGAATGGGACATGAACTATTATTGTTGTAGGGATTCTCTATTCTACATGAAGCGGTAAAATTTGGACTCTAGGTACATTATGAAAAGTTAAGGATACGTATTATCATTTCATTAATTTTTTCTATTCACCCATTTTATAATGTATTAATTTTTGCTCTTATATTTATTATTTCTCTTCTTTTGCTCTCATTGGGGTTAATTTGCTCTTGCTTTTTGAACTCCTTAAGGTGGAAGCTTCAATCACTGGTTTTAAAACATTCTATTTTTCTAATCTAACCATTTTAGAGCTATACATTTATACCTCTGTATTGCTTTACCTACATCCTACAAATTTGGACATATTTTCATCATTTGCAGTTCTACAGTATTTAAAATTTCCATTATATTTCTTTTTTTTAACCCATGAGTTACTTGGAAATGTGTTGTCTAATTTCAAAATTTTTGGAGATTTTTCATATATCTTTGCTTTTTTTATTTCTAATTTATTTTTGTTGTAGTCAGAAAACATATTCTGAATAATTTCAGTCCTTTCAAAATTTGACACTCGTTTTTATTCCCAAGAAAATGGTTTTTGCTGGTGATTGTTCCATGTGCATTTAAAGAGAACATGCATTTTTCCATTGTGTGTGGTGTTTCTATAAATCAATTATATTGATTTGTGTGATACTATTATTCAAGCCTCCTCTATCCTTACTGATTTTCTGTCTACTTGGTTTTATAATTACTGGGAGAGGAGTATGAAATTGTGAACTATAATTGTGGATTTGTAGATTTCTTCTTTTAGTTCTGTCAGTATTTGCTTAATAATTTTGGAAACTCTGTTTTAGTCAAATCTGTTTAACAATGTCTTATGTCCTTGATGAATTAAGCTTTCATTATATGAAATATCCCTCTTTCCCTCTGATAATATGTTTTGTCCTGAAATCTGCTTTCATGACATTTATGTAGCTACTTTAGCTTTCTTATTAGTGTTCATATGATATAACTTTTCCCTTTGTTTAATTTTAGTCTATCTGTGTTCTGCAGATTTTATATATATATCTATATAGTTCCTTTTTTGGGGGGGTAGAAACATATATTAAACATCAGTCATATTGATGGGTTTTCCTTACTTATCCATATTGGCATTTTCTGCCTTTTAAATATGATTGGAGTTTATTCAATTTATATTTAATATTCATATGGTTGGGTTTGCATGTATCATTTTGCAATCTTGTCTATTAGTCTCATCTGGTCTGTCTTCCATCTTTTGAATTATTTAGGTGCTGTTTAACATACCATCTTATTCCCTCTCTTGACTTACTAGATATACCACTATTTGTGGTAAATGCTAGAGATAAAGTCACAAAACTTTTATTATTCTACATATTCTATATATTCTTTATATAGAATTCTCTCTCTATATAATACATATTATATAATATGTATTATATTATTTTATTATATTCTACTGTCAAATATTTTACAGTTTAGGTATAAAATAATGCAACAAAGTTATAAGAGGATACTTCCTTACTCAAATATTCTGGTTTTATTTACAAACATTTTACTGCTACATGTTTTATTTATTTATTTATTTATTTATTTATTTATTTATTTAAAGATTTTATTTATTTGTTTGAGAGAGACTGAGAGGGAAAGCATGAGCAGGGGTGAGGGGCAGAGGGAGAGGGAGAAGCAGACTCCCCACTGAGTGGGGAGCCCCATGTGTTGTGGGGCTCAAGTCCAGGACCCCAAGATCATGAGCTGAGCTGAAGACAGACGCTTAACTGACTGAGCCACGCAGGTGCCCCCTGCTACATGTTTTAAATACAACAGTGTATTGCTGTTGTTTTTATTTTATGTAGCCAATTTCCTTTAAAGAAATTAAGAATATATAAAGCCTGTTTTTTAATTTACCCACGTTTACTTTTTCCAAAACTCTTCATCTCTTCTTGTAGTCCAGAGTTTCCATATGTTGCCATTAAACTTCAGCCTGAAGCACTTCCTTTAACATTTATTCTAAAGCAGGTGTGCTGATGATGAATTCTATCAGCTTCTGTTGGATTGAAAATGTTTTTATTTTGCCTTTACTTTTGAAAGCTGTTTTTTTTTTCTGGATAGAAAATTATAGATTGATGGAGTTTTCTAATAGCAATTTATAGATGGTATTCTTTTGACTACTTTGAATCAAATTTAATGAGAAATCATCTGTGACTCTTACAGCTGTCTGCCTCTGTAATCAGTCTTTTTATTCAGCCTACTGTTAGGATTTTCTCTTTATCAGTGGTATTCAGAAATGTGACTGTGTTTTTCCTTATTTTAGTCTTCTTTGTGTTACTTGGGTTATTTGACCTGCCTCAATCTGAACATTTACCATTTTTACTGAATCTGATAAATTACTTTTATTTCTGCAGATTTTTTTCTGCCCTCTACTCTTGCCACTTCTCCCTTTTCCTTCATTAACACAAGTACATGAATGTTGGTTTGATATTATCTCAAAGGTCACTGAGACTCTTTCCATCTTTTTAGCCTCATTTATCTTTGTGCTTAAGATTGGATGATTACTGTTATGTTTCGTATTCACTGATATTCTTTCTGCAGTGTTGAATATGCTATTCAGCATCCAGTGACTTTTTCATTTCATGCAATCTTTTCTTTTTAGAATTTCCATTTAGTACTGATTTTTTGTTTCTTTTTTTAAAAAAGATTTTATTTATTTGAGAGAGAGGGTGCAGAGTGGGGGAGAGAGGTATAGGGAGAGGGAGGAGCAGGCTCCCTGCTGAGGGGAGCCCAATGTGGGGCTTGATCCCAGGACCCTGAGATCATGACCTGAGCTGAAGGCAGATGCTTAACCGACTGAGCCACCCAGGCGCCCCTGATTCTTAGTTTCAATGTGTTTATTTACTTTTCTGATTTGCTCTCTTATTGTTGTCAGGTTTTCCTTTAAATCCATGAATGTATTTATAAGCGCTCTTTTCTAATCCCTGTTTGTTCATTCAATTTATTTGGCTACATCTGGGCCAGGTTCTATTGATTAATTTTTCTCTTGGTTACGGGTCACATTTTCATGCTTCTTTGTACACCTGAGGTTTTGGATTGCACACACACACACACACACACACACACATACTCCTGTGAACATATAAAGAAATCTTCTTCAGACTTCATACAGACTAAATTCTAATCTCTGTATCTCATACCATTGATTTGGAGGAATAAATCAAATTATCGGATCTTTGAGTTCAAACCTCTCAGTTTGCCATGAAAAAGAAACAGAAAATAAAAGACTGTTTTCTCTACTTTATGATTGCCTACAACCATAAACACATTGGGATTCTAAAGAGTGAATATGCACGAAACAAAGGATCTGGCAGGCTTCTAAGCGAGCTCCTGCTGGGATCTACCTCTCAAGAATGCAAGGTAGATTATGTGTTAGTGGTATCTCAGCAAAGCTGGGAGGAAAATAAAGAATACAAAGTAGAACCTACATGTTTTAGGCCTGTGTCAAGGATTGAAATTTTGAACACAAATAAAAGTTACTTTGAAATGTACAGAAAACAAGAAAAAATAGTCCCAATATAAATTTAATGGAACTGCATGTTATAAAGGATCATTTATTGTAAGATGCTATTTTTCTATAAAAATAGATACAGTTCTATGTACATGCTGGAATGATTACATGTCCTACCTTTAATGATCATGTGTCCAAAAGCTTTGGGTAAATTATTATTTAACATAAAATCCAGTTTTCTTAGGTATATTTAATAACCTTTGAAGTGGCCTTGCCATAGAAGACTTGAGAAAAGCACGAAAAAGGGGAAAATTTCAAACCACAAGAAAATCCAATATATAGATCATGTCAGTTGAAATTTATAGCAAAAAAAACTCCAGTGTACAAGCACGGACACACACACGCACACCTGCACGTAAGCACACACACACACACAAATACAACGCCTATAGAAGAAAGGGCACAATGGAATAGATTGCCATATCAAGTGAGTTTATGTAATTGAGAATATCCTCTTTTTCCTGTTTTATAATTGCTCAATTTATCATGTCTTTGCCAGATGCATATATTATCATTAGAATTTGATCAACAACAAAGGAAATTTATGAGTATACATTATCCAATGCTGAGTGAAGAAAACAATGTCACAGAACTCCACCTACAGTATAACCACAGTATAATTGAAGAAAATAAATAATGATATGTTCATCTGTGGGTGAATGTTTGTGTGTTTCAAGCACCTTGTGAGCAAATAAGGAGAGTTTATTGATGAACAGTAGGCTACATTTATTTGATTAAATAATATCAGCTTTCATGAACGGTGGTACATCTTGTTTACAACATTTGAACACATGTACCCATTAAGCTGTCCATAGTGGTTCTCTTGGGATAGCTCAATTTGGGATGAAGTGTTTCTGTATGTCTTTCAGAGATTTGTGTATTCTGCAAGATTCTTCACAATGTTCATAATTCAGCAGCAAATCCAGAACAAATATGTTCAGAAAAAATTATTGGTGGCAGTTTGCTGCATTGACCACCTAAGACCTATATGAGCATACACAACAGGATTGAGGATACACCATATTTTACAAGTTCTTGTCTGTTCGAAATGGCATTACCTGTGAATTCCTTGTACTTCTTTATAAATGGCTGCCATACCTGGGCTTATTGTTAAGAAGCATGTCTAATTTTGAGGGGTGCCTGGGTGGATAAGTCCGTTAGGTGGGCGACTCTTAATTTTGGCTCAGGTCTTGATCGCAGGGCCCTGTGATCGACAAGCAGACTCCCTTTCCCTTTGCCCCTCCGCTCCACTCACTCATGCTCTCTCTAAAATAAATAAATAAATCGTATTGAAAGAAGCATGTCTAATTTTGAGAAATTCTAAACATAAGAGGCTACTCTTTTAAAAATACCAATATTTCAAAGAATATTTAATGATGTTTGGAAAGTACTCCAGTTACAATAAGTGCAGAAAATAAATATGAATACCAGCAGTATGAAGGAATTTTAATTTTACTTTTTAAGTTATTAGTATTTTGTATAAGTTAGAGGTGAGAATAACATTTTGAAAGTCTTTATTCTTGTTGGGATTGTACTGCCTTTATTTTCGGCCTTATGATTTCTTAAAATTTGAACGGTTTGCCTACAGCAGGTATTCCTTTTGTAAATCTCTTGGATAATAAGGCTCTGCCCACAAGAGAATAAAGAAATTCCAAGTTCTCTAAATGTATATGTGTATGAGCATATGAAAATTGTGTCAAATAACGATGAACATTTTCTTCAAAACTACCTTTAGGGACTCCTGGGTGGCTCAGTCAGTTGGCCGTCTGAGTTTGGCTCAGGTCATAATCCCGGGGTCCTAGGATGGAGTCCCACATCAGGCTCCCTGCTGAGCAGGGAGCCTGCTTCTCCCTCTGCCTGCAGCTCCCCCTGCTTGTGCTCTCTCTCTCTCTCTCTAAATAAATAAAATCTTAAAAAAAAAAACCCAACAAACTACCTTCAGCATTCATTCAGTTATGTTTAAAGAGAAACACACATATTAGTACATTTGTATATATCCATCTATATGTGTATACATGTGTAAAAATTAAATGTATTTTTAATCATGGTGATTATTACAGTAAGAATGCAATTAAACTTCACCCAAATTTCACCCTCTGCGTCCATATATGCATGGGTGTGAGTTTGAGTGTATGCATGTGTATCTGTATATGTGCATGTGATGTATATACAGGCCTATCTGATTTTATTGTGCCAACCTCTATTGAGCTTCACAGATACCGCAGTGTTTGCAAATTGAAGGTTCGTGGCAACCCTGCATTGAGCAAATCTGTAGGCACCATTTTGCCAACAGCGTTTGCTCAATTAGTGTCAGTCTGTCACATTTTGGTAATTCTTGGAATATTTCAAACTTTTTCATTATTATTATGTTTGTTACGGCCATCTGTGATCAGTGATTCCAATTCATTCGGATGATGGTTAGCATTTTTTAGCAATAAAGTATTTTTAAATTAAGGTATGTACTTTTTTTTTTACACATAATGCTATTGCACATATAATAGACTACAGTATCATGTAAACATAACTTTTATACGCAGTGGGAATCCAAAAAAATTATTTGACTCACTTCTTTGTGATATTTGCTTTATTATGGTGGTCTGGACTGAATCCACATCTCTGACATATGCCTGTGTATATATACATATATAAACTGATATTTCGCTTCATACACAACAATAAGTTTACATTAAAATCGAATTATTCATATATCATATTTTGGATCATATTCTCATTTCTGTTTCCTAGACAGTTTGTCATTATCGTGAAAAATTTGCAAGACCTGAGTTTTAGTAAATAAATAAATATAAAGGGAAACATTGATGAAAGATCATTGATCACTTTAAAAAATGCAAATGCTTTCACCTTGGAGCTTTGATAGAATACAAAGATTTGTATTTGATAGACTACACCTGGATCACAATGTTAGAATGATGTACACACAAACTTTATTTATTTGTTCAGTAATGTAGTCTGTTATATTTTTAATAATAAAATATTAAGATTAAATTTTAATTTATTTTGTTTCGGGGTTGGGGGGGAAGGAGAGGGAGAGGGAGAATCTTAAGCAGGCTCCATGCCCAGCCCGCAGCCCAACGCTAGGCTTGATCTCACAACCCTGCAGTCATGACCTGAGCCAAAGTCAAGAGTTGGACGCCCAACCAATTGAGCCACCCAGGCGCCCCAAGATGAAATTTTAAATAAAAATGTAGGTTAAATTTTTGAGAAGGGGAAAAATCCCCTATATTTTCTGAGGCACACTTGTGTAGTTGTGATTCAGTAGTTGTTTAAGAATATATATGTATATGGATTATACATATATGTTGGCATAATAAAGATTAGAAAATGTAGATCTTCAAATCATGATACCTGAGGGGTGGCATCATAGGCATTAAATTTCATGTTTTTAAATAAGTGTCTTATGAACTGAACATTTCTTCATTGAAATCCCAATATTTTTAGTGAATGTGGCAATCCACAAATTATTTGCCCATGTTTTATTTACTAAAACTCAGGTCTTAAAAAATTTTAATGAAAATATGATACAAACCAGGACATACAAATACATCTCATTTTAATGTAAACTTCTTGTTGTGTATGAAGCTAAGTATACCTGTTTCTGTGTGTATATTGAAATGAATGCGTGAGTATATGGAAACTGAGTTTTATGTGTACACTGAAACAAAATCCAAATGTTTATCAGTGGTAGTAACAGATACTGTTATAACAGATACTGTCATAACAGCACTTTACTCTCGATCAGCATGTGGTTATTTCCTTTGCAAGCACCAAGTCTTAGTTATTTATGAGAAAATGCTGTTTAACTGATCCTGAAGACATAATCACTGACATACACGTACACAGTAAAATCATAGGGAAGCCACTGAAGGCCATGTAATAACATAGGAACATGACTGTGCTCCAATGTTAAATGATGAAACCATGAACCTTAATTATGTCCCCTCTGACTGAAATGTATACATATTTGAGTATGTGTATCATTCTAGGTGTAGCATGCAGTCTTGAGAGCCATCTAGATACTTTTCTTGGGGTTCCTGACAAAGAATTGCTTTTCCCTAAATACACCAAGGACTGGTGCCCTTGCCAGAAAATGTAGGAGGACTTCTAGGGAACTTGGGAAGTGAGCCAGGTGAAGAACCACTTGTGTTGGTGCCCTGATTTGGTCTTCTCCAAGCCCTTAGGAGCAACCATTTTTCCCCCTTAGGCCTAGATCCCTGAGCTTTGCTCCCTGATATCCCAAGACAATTTGGTACCAAGAGAAAACACTGGAGATACAGTGCTGAGTGAAGAAAAAAGTAGAAGGGCAAAAACTAGGTAAGTAGAAATTGAGTTCTTGAATGGGAGAGATGCCTGATGAGAATGTAGGTTTAGGCCCCAGTGTGACTGCAGATGGAAATCAAAATCACGAGAGTGTGTGAGCAGGTTTTTTCACACTAGGCAAGAAGCAAGGAAGCCATATTTCCTGTCTCCTTTGTCTCTGGTCATATTTTTTTCACACCGGTGGGGCGGGAGAAGAGGGCATGTGGGCAGTCTTAGATAGAATTTCCGGAACAACACTGCCATCGTGAGGAAATCTCTGGAAAAAGCCCCAAGGCCTCTCCTCTGAAATGACTTTTACTTTGGAAAGGTCCATTCAGTGGGGAGGCTGAGGGGCCGCCCCGAGCCTGAGACGAGTACCTCCTCCAGAGGCCTCCCTGGAGCTCTGGATAAAGGTGGGCGCCAGGTGTAGGAGGTGGCTGGTGGGGAGGCCAGGCTGTGAGCAGCTGCCGGGAAGTTGGGGCACAGGAAGTGGTGGGGTGGGGTCTTGGTATTCGCCTTGTGTGGGCGGGACTAGAGGAAACCACTAACAAAGTGCTGGGCTTGTGGGTCTCCCAGACCCTCTGAGCACGTGGCGTTCCCTTGCCCTGGGCCCTTTTTGGTAGCAGAGTCTGAGAGTAGAGGACAGGACAATTTCTGGTGGCTTATAGCACAACCCAGTGTGCTTGCTGGAGGTCTCAGGTGCACCCAAATTGGAGCTGGAAGAGTCTGGAGACAAATGAAACTACCTAGCCAAGCCAAGCCAAGAACTGTTAGCACTTCTGCTACAAGATCAGACTTTGCACAAACTGATGGGAACCAAAAACAAGTGAAGAGGATTGAAGATGAACCCACATTTCAAAAGTCCTTGTCTGCTGGAGGTGGCATTACCTGTGACCTCGCTTCACATCTTCATACATGGCTGTTGTAGCAGGTACATTGTAAAAGCATGATTGTTTCTAGAAATGCAAAAACAGGTGGCAAAATTTTAAAACATGTCGAAATTCCAAAGAATATTGGATGATGTTTTAAAAAGCATTCAAGGTACTTGGCAGGAAAACTTGTTTTAATGCTTGAAGTAGAGGGAATTTGAACATTATTTTTTAAAAGTACATATATGTGCAAAGTGAAGAAAGATAAGGATGCATGGCAAGGATATTTTTTAAGTGGTTATTCTGATCGAGGTAGCATTTGTTTTCTACTTTATAATTTCTCAAAATTTGAATGCTTTGCCAGGAGCAAGTATAACTTTTGTAATTTCTTGGAGTAGAAGGGTCTTCTAGGGTAAAACATAGAAACATTTTCAAGCACTCAGAAATATATATTGATAGGCAAGTATGCAAGCGGTTTAAGGTGGTGCTCAAGACTTTGTGCAAAACTGTACCCAGTATGAGTCCAGTTATGTTTAAAGAGAAGCATACCTGTGTGTTTAACATTTATTTATACATGCATATATATGCACGTATTTAGATATAACATGTAAATATGCAAACATTTTAAAAAGCAATATATTCTCGATGGTCAGTTGCTTTTCAATGTGAAATTCTCAGTCAACATATTTATATCCGTATTTACATTTATATAAAAGAAGACTTTAGTGAAAAATTATAGCTGCATGCAAAGGGTGTGAATGTATCCACCTAAGAGTTTTCTTAGGATGTACATCTGGGTGACTGAATTTAAGAGACAACCAATTTTCAACCTTCACTTATTGAATTATATTTTTCTTTACAGTTTTTAAAGAAAATTTTAAGGTTAAAAATTTGGTGTAAATTTTGAGAAGTATAAAAAAAGAAACCCTAATGTTCTGGGAAGTGAGTATTTAGTATCTGTTCCAATGGTAGTTTTAGAGCATATATATGACATCATATTAATGATTAGATAAGGCAAGTCTCAAAATAAGATTCCTGAGTGGTGGCATTATAGGCATTTGATGTCTTGTGTTTGAATAAAACCAGATTAAGTGAGAACCTAATTAATATTCTTAAGTAATGAGACAATCAAGTAGTTCTTTGCAAGTATTGTCTAAAATCCAGGTCTTGCAAATGTTTCATGATAATTTCAAACTACCCAGGAATCAGAAGTGAAAATTTTGAATCTAAAACATGATGCCTACATAAATCCAATTTAAATGTAAATTTATTGTAGCTTATTGCATAAATACAGAACCGTGTGTGTGTTGAAATAATGGAAGTAAATGTGTGAAAGGTTATCAGTGCTCAATACAAGATTTTATGACAGTCCTTTTTTTTACTCATGGTTATTTTTGGAATCATTTGCAAGCACCATGTTTTAGTTACGTATGGGAAAACACTACAAGACTGATCCCTAACAATTAGTGGCATGTACATATGTAATAATAACATTTTACAAATCATAGGAAGCCATTGAAAGTGATACAATCATAAGCATTGGAACATGGTTGTGTTCCACTGTGAAATGATGAAACCATGAGACAAAATTATATCTCTTCTGACTGGAATTTGTATATGTTCCAGTATATGTGTCACTCCAAGTGGAACATTGTATGGGAATCAGACTTGAGAGTGCTCTAGACTCTAATCTTAGGGCTCTAGCCAGATGGCTCCCTCCCGCTCCACAGGCAAGGCCTGGTGGCCTCATAAAATGGAGGAGGATTCCCAGGGAACCTGGCAGTGAGCTAAGTCAAGAACCACGTGGCCTGGTGCCTAGATTTGCTCTTCTCCATGCCCTTATTCCCATCATTTTCGTCACTCTCTAAGCCCTGGATCCCTAGGAATTAACCAACTGAAGCAAATAACATGGGAAAATGTTGGAGATCAAAGCAGAGTGAAGGAAGAGCAGAGCTACAAAGCCTTGGTAGAATGGAAGTGGAATTCTTGAAAACACGGTTGATAAGGGTAGGTGGTTTAGGCCTCTGATTTTTGAGGGAAACTAGGAGCTAAAGTTCATCTGTTCAGTAGATTTTTCCCGAACTGGGCAAATGGCTAGACAAGTTTGTTTCCTGACTCCTTTCTTTGTCTCTTGGTGGCTTTTTTTTTTCGTATTGAATGGGCGGGAGTTGAGGGTAGAGCTGGGTTAATTGGCTTTTCTAGAGCAATACTGCCACCAAGAGGAAGTGGTTTGACAAAACCCAGTGATGGTAGAGCTGTGAAGCCTAGCAGTTGAGAAAGGTTGGCTCTTTAAGAGGTTGAGTGGACTCTGGCCTTGAGCTGGCCCTCCTTCTTTTCAAATCTGAAGCAGCTGGGTCTAGTTGTCCTTGAGGCTGTTCTTGGCGAAGGACAGCCACAGGGGGATTCGGAATCATTTGCAAAAACATGCTTCAATGGTCAGGTACCCTGTGAAGGTATATAAAGTGCCCTCTGACCTCGTTACTCTGCTTCAGCTAAGCAGATAGCTGAGAAATCCTGCCGCAGATGACTTAGCTGCCTGTGTGGAGTTAATAGTTTGGCTTGCCCGTAGGCTAGACCAGAGAAGCTAGATGTGTGAAGACAGTGCTCCATTATCTGCATTTTGAATTGTGGGTGACAGGTGAAGTAGCCCTAGCCCTGGAATTCCTTAAACTGAAGAATTTTGTGTTTACATATTTTGGTTTACATGAAGAGAGAATATTTGGCCAGGGGATGGAAGCCTAAAGCAACAGCACCTTTCTGAGTCCCAGGAATTCAAGCATGACATCATGACCAGTAACAGATTGTTACTATTGCCAAGCCTAACTACCACTCAGCTACTGACGCTCCTCTCAGATCAAAAGCTGTTTTAACATGAAAAGTTAAAAAAAAAAAAGCACCCAGTAGGAAAAGTGGTAAAGAAAATAGCAGGCACTTCCCAGACAATAAACTCCCCAGTACCACATTAAATTGTGGTTCCACATGGTCTCCCATAATGCCCTTCATTCTTCATCATAGCCCTAAGCAAGCCACTGAAAAGGAAGCCATTATCACCCAGTTTGTGTAATGATTTGTAGAATTGGACAGGTTCCTACCAGGTGAGAAGCATTGTCAATTGGCTCAACTCTTTGGAGGTCAGTTGGTCAACAGCAGTTAATCTTTCACATGGGAATATCCTTTGTCCGGAGACTTTGACTCACAAAAGTGATCACATAGCCACATTCCCACAGGAAAGCAGAGAGCTAGGGCCAAGGAGGATTGCTGAGGTTTCCTTTGCAAGTGTGGATAACAAGGAGGGGCAAAGGGTCCGTTTTCTGGGTTCAGCTATAACAGGTAGTCTTTGTAAGACCTTGGAAAGATTGAAATCCACTCTCTGAGTCTTTATCAGGAGAGATGTCCATAACTTTGATTCCAAGAAGAAAAAGCAAAGTGTTGGAACTTTGGGATCAAACCATCCTAGGTGTCTAATACAAATGAAATGGAAAAATAAAGCCTGTTTTTCTCTGCTTGTTACCTACATGATTAATTCAAGTTGAAAATATAAATACATAAGAATTAAAAAAAATGAATAGGCACAAGGGAGGTATGTGGAAAGCATACAAACAGCTAACAGTGACTAACTAGAATTTCTAGAGTGATGTTTCCAGTGGCTTGCCTTCAAGTTTTAATGTTATGTTGTCTAAAATCTCCAAATGTTGAAAGTGGGAAAAGCTGATATTCGAAAAAATTAAAAAAAAAAATCAAGAAACCAACATTTTACCAATATGCAGTTAAGAAAAGAGGATATCAAAAGATCTATTTTTCTTTTAAAAATGTGCACAGGGCTATGTCCATGCAAGATTGAAAGGCCTCAGACTTAATTGCTATGCAAACTGAATGGTATTTCCAATTCCACTTAACAAAAAATACAAATTTCTGTAGAATATTTTTTTTAAGATTGATTTATTTGAGAGAGAGAGAGCGAGCGCTCAAGCGCTAGCTTGGGGGAGGAGCAGAGGAACAGGAAGAAGCAGACTCCTTGCTGAGCAGAGGGCCCAGGGAGCCTGGGGCTGGATCCCAGGACCCTAGGACCTTGACCTGAGCTGAAGGCAGCCGCTTAACCAACTGGGCCAACTGGGCCACCCAGGTGTGGCTCAGCCACCCAGCCCCTCTGAAGGATATTTGATGTCGTATGAAGAGGCTTATGTGATATAAGACTTGAGAAAACATTAATTGAAGGAAGCAACTTAAATTACAAGGATATTCCATATGTATCATGAAGTTCTAATACCAGGAAATCCTGACAGTCTGCACACATGTGTCTACACATAGCCAATTATGTAATAAATAGAACATAAAAGAGCAGAATGCAATAGATCCAATATCAGTGACCTATTTATTGTGTTCCTGTGAGTTAAGAGTATCATGTCTTTTTTCCGTTTGCTCAGTTTACTGATTATTTTCCAGATGCAAGTTATTCTTATAATTTGATCCACAATGAAGGAATACTCGGGGATTTAACCATAAAACACCATCAAGTTGTTCGTGAATAGTAAATGCTGTTGGCAAGTACCCGCTGTGCAATGTTGAGTCAAAAATTCATGTTACCAAAATCCATGTACAGTGTGAAGAGGTTGGATTCGAAAACATAGAAACATTTAGAGTTTGTGTGTGTGTATGCGTGTATAGCATTGTGCTGAGGAATATAGGGATATAATGGTGAGATGTAGACTAAATCTATTTAGCTCTCATGAATAATTGTATATCACTTACAATATTTGAACCAACATACTCGTCAAGCTGCTTATTAATAGTGGTTCCCTTGTGAAAGAGGGATCTGGGATAAAGTGTTTCCATTTGTTCTTGACAGACTGTATTTTCTAAGAGATTTTTCAAGAAGCTGGTAATATATTTGTAATTTGAGAGCCAATCTAGAACAAATATGCACAAAAGTTACTCATGTAAACCTGATTTGTTGGCCTTTTGAGACCTAATATGTTTATATCTCTAATTGCTCACAGAAAATAAGAGGATTCAGGACACCCTGTTTTGAAAACCCTTGTCTGCTTGTGTGACATTACCTGTGATTTCACTGCACTTTACACATGGCTAATGTATCCGGCAATTTTGTAAATAGGAATGCTTAATTCTAAGAAATACAAAAAGATGAGAGGCGACATTAGAAATTGGAAGTATTCCAAGGAATATTTAATGATATTTGCAAAGAACTCTATAATTGTTGAAGAAAGTATGTTTGCACATTGAGGTACAAAGTAACTGAGATTTTAGGTTAAAAAATATATGAGCACAGGAAGGATGTGAGAATGTATGACAAAAACAGTTTACAAATTGTTTCTTCTAGTTTTGATTGGTGCCATTGGTTTTGGCTTTATAATTTCTTAAAATGTTAACAGGTTGCTGACAGCAGGTGTCACTCTTTGAATTTCTTAGGAGACCTCTTGAATAAAATGTAAAGAAATTTCAAACTGGGGAAAATAATATATTATATGGACCATACAATTTATATTAGGTTATGCAGAAGATTTTGTGCAAAACTACACCCAATCTGAGTCAAATTATAATCAAGGAGAAACGTGTGTGTGTGTGTGTGTGTGTGTGTGTGTGTAGTGTGTCTATTAAGTAAATGGGGCAATAAAAAAGCATTTTTCGTAATTTATTTACTGAACTGAAGACTTGCAAATGTTATATAATATTCTCAAAATGCCAGGAATCAGGAGGAAAATTTCTTATGCAAACCATAATGTACTAACATCCAATTTTAATATAAATTTATTGTTGTTTATGAATGTAGATATACTACTCTGTATTGCAAGGAGTGGAAAGACATCATCCCAAAGGTTATCAGTGGTCATAGTAAATTTTATGGCAGTGCTTTACTCTTGATCAACACATGGTTAATTTTGAATCCTTGGCAAGTATGTCTTAGTCACTGATGAAAGCGGTTTTCAGACTGATCTCTAAGGAATAAATGGTAACACACATACATCCTCAGTAAAGTCCTAGGAGAACAACTGAAGGCCATTTAGTGACACGGGCAAGTCCTTGTGGTCCAAATGATAAATGGAAGCATGAGACAAAATTCTGACTAACCTTTGATTGGAATATATATATCCTGCCATGTGGGGCAGTGGATGGCAGATAGTGATGAAAGCGATGTGGGCCACCCCTTTTAAGGCCCCAGGCAAATAAATGGCTGCCAACCATTGAACACATGCCTACATCTTTACCCAGAAAATGTAGAATTCCTTAAGAGCAGTAGAGATGAGCCAGGCAAGGAAACATGGATTGATATTTAGAGATGCCCTCCGGGTTGACTTTCCAGCATTTTCTTTTTCTGTTTAGGCCTGGATCCTTGAAATAGACAACTTGACAACGGAAAAATGCTGTAGATGTAATGCTGAGTGAAGGAGAACAAAAATATGAAGATTAGGTCTAGTGGAAACTGAACACCTGAAAGAGAAGAGGCCTGATAAGAGCGGTTAGTTTTAGGCCTCAGTTTCATTTCAGATGAAAACCAAAGCAAAAGTGCCTTATTGAGAGCAGGTTTTCTTAAACTGGGCCGGGCACTAAGTAACCATATTTTTGGGAGCCTTTGCCGCTTAGTAGCGTTTTTTCAGACAGGACGGGCAGGTGAAGAGGGCCTGAAGGAAGGAGGCAGCCTATTTGCCTGCAAAGCTGGTGCACTACTGCCATCGTGAGGAAATCGTTTAAAGACAACCTCTGCCGCTATGGCTGTTTCGTGAGGACTTTCAGTTTAGAGAGGTCCCTTTGGTGGAGAGGCTAAGCAGGCCCTGAGCCCAAATTGGACCTCTCTAGTTTCTCTGAGTTATTCGAGGCGCTGTGGCCAAAGGCCTGATAAACCGTATGACAAAGGTGAGGTCCAGGAGTAGGAAGTGGTTAGTGGGGAGTCAGGCCTGAACGGGCGCCACCAGGAAGTCCCGACACCGGAAGTCGTGGGGGCAGGGCTTTGGTTTCCTTCAAGTGTAAGTGAGCATTAGAAGGAGGGCCTGCGATGTCAGTGCAGGTCTTGTTGACCTTTGTTTCCTGTCCCTGCCCTTCAGAAGGTGAGGCAAGCCTATTCACAGCGTCCTGGAGCCTTAGAATCTGACTTCCTAGAGCTAACAGCCTTGCAGTGTATAAAACAGTCTTAATTTGAGGCAGATGTGCGTGCTGGGGGATCTCAGATACGAGATTCCAGAACCTACTGCTTGAGCAAGGACAAATGGAGAAGCATTGGAAGCCATCCTGCCAAGCCAGGAAGACCCCAAACTTCTGCTAGGGAATCAGAGGCATACGCAGAGCAGGCAAAAACATACAAGGAAGGCTAGAAGGAATTCTCTGAGCCCAGAGGCAGCAACAGCAATTGCTTGCCTCTTGTTTCTCAAATCTTAGCCGAAGGCCTGCCAACAGAGTTCTGCTCTCAGTTCTCTTGCTGGGCTTGGGGGAGAGGGAGGACTTAAGCTTTAGTTGTCCCAGAGGATGATGAGGTCCTTGAGGCCTAGCTATTCTCCTCATACTTGCTCTTCTCTGTCACTGCTTCATAAGTTCCAGATGAAGATGCCTAATAAGCGTGACAAGAGTCTTTGGGGGTTGAACGCTCTCACACCCGTACTTCTTACTTCCAAGATAGTGATGGATGCCTAGAATTTCTTGGGATTCTGCCCCAATTGAAGACCACCCTGGTGCCCTTCACCTTTCCTTACTCTGTCTGCATTTGACCTTTTAGAGTAGTTGAAGGTGATTTTGTCTTGTGCTTGGTGGTAGCTTCCTGTGACTGAAAATAATAATTTCTGTTCTGCTCCATTTAAACCAATGGCAAATGGGTAAAGAAATTAAAGAGAGAGTTTACAAAAGAAGAAATCCAACTGTTCATAAGTGAAAAGACACTCAAATTTACTAGTGTTCAGGAACTGTAATGGTCAACAAACATTGTGTTTATGTGTATTTCATTAGTTTATAAATATATGTGCCAGTGCTTGTATATATTTATTAAACTATGCATACATATGTATGTTACATATATATATATTATATGTGTATGCATATTAAGTTATATATAATTTCTAACTATGTACAGATATATATATACACGTATGTGTACATATGTATATATATATATATATATATATATATATGTACATTAACACACACAATTAAATAAATTCTGTTAAGTCTTTTTTCCCCAAGGCCTAGAGCAAAGTCTGGAACTTGGCAGGAACTAGTTACATATTTTCTGAATGAATGTATGATTGCCTACACATATTGAGAGATCTGGAATGAAAAACATCAAAGTGCAAATAGTAGTTACCATACTATCATATACTGCTTAGGAATGGGTGATCATACCCCTTTTTAATTTTTATTATTTTGGTTACATTTTTTTATAAGAAAGCATGCTTTTTTTTAAAAAAAGGAACATTTATTTTAATATGCTTAAAAATAAAATCCCAGGTTATTAAATATCATCAGTAATAAGTCATTTTAAAATGCACATCTATTTTTGTGTCTCTGTTTCTCTTATAGATATTTTAATAGTTTTAAAAATTAAGTATTGCTTTAAAAAATTGTCTTCTGAAGACTAATGACATTGTGAAAAGTTAATGATGTCAAGATAGTGTGAAAGTGAAATTTACGTTTTCCCCACAAATAATAATACACATCTAACCCACCCATACAGATAATATGTAAGAAAAGAATAGAGCAAAACAAAACCTGTCAGTGCCCATGTTAAAATGATATGATCACGGGTGTTCTTTAAGTGCTCCCCGGTAATAACTTATTTTCATGGTGCCTATATTACATGTGCAATTTAGGCCAAATGTAAAGTGATTTCCAAAATAAAGGGATAAAAGAATTATTAAGCTTACAAAAAGGGTATTACATTACACGGGAAAGTACTCATGACACAATATAAGATGTAACCAAGGTATGATTTCTAGGTAATGTGGCAAGTTGAACACTGGCATCTAATTTTTCCTCCCAATTCTCCTCCAAAGTGGAGACAATGGTTTTTCTAAAAGGCATAAACTCAGTACAGAAAAAAGTAAGAGAAGAGACCTCAGAAATATTTAGAAGCTGAAAGCAGATGGAAAATGATGAGGACAAGAGAAAAATTAATCCTGATATAGTAGAAGGGAAAGTAGAGAACTAACCTGATTTAAACCAAACCAGACTTTCACTGTGTTCAAATTATACCTCAACAAACCTGACAGTGCCTCTCCCAAAGAAGGAGGGAAAGAAACAAGATGAAGAAGAGTGAGAAGGAGAGAAGGCAATTGTGACATATAATGAGAAGATTCTCATATAATGAGAAGATCAGAGTGCCTCCCTACCTAAAGAAAATACAGGCAAAAGGCTAAAATAAGGATTCTCTGGACTGAGGACCAGGACACACAGTGGTGGGCTGGGTCACCTTACTGGAAACAGGATGAGTAAGTGAAGATGTACGTGCTAGATGCTAATAAACACAGTCCTCTTCTCCATGAGCAACAAAGCTTTTCCACTCCAGGGGAAAGGATGGTCAAAGCCTTCTCTGGGGAATTAAACTTCCAAGCCAGGTCACTCTATAGTGAAGTCCAGAAGCAGTGTATAATCACTCGGAGTTTCCAAACAGCATTTAAGTCAGTCTAAGATTGAGTGGAAAACTGAGGACTCTCAGGTATCTAAAAGGAGCCATAACAAAAAAGATACAGACCGAAACATTGAAGAACTATCTTGGAGAAGACCAACTTAAAGGAAGAAGAGAACTTTAAAAATTAATTATTATCAGTACGGTCAAACGGGCCAGAGGTAATATTGCCACTGTGATAGGAGAAAAGGATACAATGAAAAAGATAAAATTACGATGAAAAGGAACACTACAAGTAAAAATGACATAGCAGAAATACAAAACCCAACAAGGCGTTTAGAAAAAGACTTTACTTGTAATACCAAAAATGAAAAAGAAAAAGAAAAACCTAAGAAAATTAGAGTATATCTGTAAATGTCATTGATTATCTCAATAATAGGAGTTCCCAGAAATTTCACAGGAATGTGGAATATGATATCCCACAGTGAAAGGGCCCATCAGGTTGCCAGCACCATGGGTGAAAAGTAGAAGACATATTGGGAAATTTCAGAACCCTGGTAACAGGGGAGTTCATATAACTAACATACAAACATAAAGAATCAGAATGACTTTGAAATTCTGAACATCAATCCCAGAATCTAGAATGTAGTGTTGTCTTCAAAATTCTGAAAAAACATTATTCACCTTAGAAATTTTATACACAGAGAAACTTTTCACTGAAATGTAAGGGTAAAGATATTCTCAAATATGCAAGGTCTTAAAGATTTACTTCCCGTGTATTTTTTTTTAATGCTGCTGTAGCTTGTGCTTAAAAAAAGAAAAAAAGATTTAGAAACAGAGGAAAATACACGTTTTATGAAACCAGACATCCAATAAAGGAGATATGAGAAGGGAATCCTCAGAATGTTGATGAAAGGAGTATCAGAATGATGGTTAAGCACCAGACATAGGCAAAACCAGACACATTGGAGGTGGTCAGAAAATTATGAGGTAAATTTTGCCAAGATCAAATTGATACAAATAATATGAGTGAAACACTTGAGATATTTTAGATAGCTTGTATACTTTCATAGATTATGTAACAAATTTGTTATACTCACCATGCATGAGTGAAATCGGATTTTGAATAACCGGTTTTCATCATCATATATACGAAGTATATGGATGTTTATTTCTTTTAATTTTTAAAGTAGGCTTCATACCCATCATGGGGTCAAACTCAACGAGCACGAGATCAAGAGTCACACACTCTACCAACTGAGCCAGCCAGGTGCCCCATGGATATTTCTTAAATAATCATGATAAATTAATGAAACAAATGGATTTATTTGTTTAATGCCTGGAAGACGAAACCCTGAGAATAGGCAAAGATTTTGACAAGATGTTATTTATACAATATGTGAACAAAAAATAATACAAAAATACATATTAAATAGAAACCCATTTTATGAATAAAAGCTTTAGGTGATATTTGCAAGGAAAAGAGCCATGAAATTTAAAAAATTCTAGTTATTATTTATGAAAAGTAGAATTATGACAATTGATTTCTTACTCAGAATCTCTTTAGTTTTGAATATTTTAAAGTGGCCTTAATCTCCTTTATATATGTGGGGAAATAAAGCTATTCTCATAGTAAAAAATTAAGAAATTGGAAATTACATAAGGATATGGATTCATGTAAAATAATGAATATGTTAAAGATATAGGACAGGGGTGCCTGGGTGGCACAGCCGTTAAGCGTCTGCCTTCGGCTCTGGGCGTGATCCCGGCGTTCTGGGATCGCGCCCCACATCAGGCTCCTCCGCTATAAGCCTGCTTCTTCCTCTCCCACTCCCCCTGCTTGTGTTCCCTCTCTCGCTGGCTGTCTCTATCTCTGTCAAATAAATAAATAAAATCTTTAAAAAAAAAGATATAGGACAAAATTAGATTCAGTATGATCCAACACATATTTTTAAAAATTCACACATACACACACAAACATATCCACCAAAAGAATACATTTCTGTTGACAGAATTAAGTATTTAAAAATATGCCAATGTATGTAAAACACATTACTAAACAAATATGTATGAAAAATATAAAAAATGTATATAAAATAAAATGTAGTAGTTCCACTTGAAAAGCAGACATTGGAAACAACACGAAAATTCAAAATATAGACATGAATGCAGTTGAAATCTAGTATTATGCTCCCAAGATTCACTAGAAACAGAATAATCTTTTATCTGTTCTAAGATGGAGAAGCAGAAATTAGCTCCTATTTGGGGTGCCTGGGTGGCCCAGTCACTTAAGCATCTGATTCTTGATTTTGACTCAGATCATGATCTGAGGGTCATGAGATTGAGGCCTTGTCAGGCTCTGTGCTTAGCACAGAGTCTGCTTGAGATTCTTTTCTCCCTCTCCGTCTGCCCCTCCCCCTGCTGAACTCCCCTACTCTCGCTCTCTCAATAAATAAATAAAATCTTTAAAAAAAAAAGAAATTAGCTCCTGCTATAAAAGTGATAGAAATGTGGGGAAAATCATCAATACACACATTTTTTCATTAAAAAATTAATCTAAAGGTATATTTGGTACCCCACGTAGGATGTGTCACAAATCAATGAAGAGTTACATAGGCCTTCAGAAAAGAATCTTTGGAGCTGAGCCAAACAATAGCCTTCCACTAAGCACAGAAGCACTAGTGTGTCCTAAGATTCCCTGGGAAGCAAAGAAACCAAATAAAGGCCTGAAGAACAAGTGACAAGAGAAGGCCTCCTCTAGGCATGGAATTCCATGGAATTTTCTTCTGTTTAATCCTGATTCCCTGAGACTTGTCCCTAGAAGACAACTTGATAATTGGGAAAATGCTAGAGAACTAAGAGTGAAGAAGAGCTGAACTCTGAAGCCAAGAACTGGTGGAAAGATAACGCCTGAGAAAGGAAGATATCTGATGATAATGAGTGGTTTAGGCTTCAGTTTGGTTGTAGATGAAAATTGAAAGCTAATCACAGTAGTGTGAGCAGGTATCCTCAAACTGGGCAATAAATAAGGCAGATCTGCTTCCTGGTGCTTTTGTATTTTGTTAGCGTTTTTTCAGACTGGATGGGAGGGAGAATAAGGCTGCCTTGGGGGTGGGGTGGGGCAGGGCTGGTTGAAGTTTCTGGAGTGCTGCTGCCACCATGAGGAAATCATCTGATGAATTCCCAAGTCACGAGTATTTCCTTCCAGGAAGACCCAGAATATGAAGGATATTGGACCCGCGGGGAGGTTGGGTATCCCCTGGCTCCAAGCATTGCATCCTTGCCTTCATTTCTGAGGCCTTCCAGGATATGTGGATAAAGGTGTGATATCATTGTAAGAGCTGGCTAGTGAGGCTCCAGGACTGTATGCACAGCTACCAGGAAGTCCAGGCACAGGAAGTTGTGGGGAGGAGCTTTGGTGTCCACCCAGTGTGGGCGGGATTAGAGGAGGGAACTCGCAATCAAGTGCCTAGTCTATGATCTTTGCCTTCTTTCCCTGCCCCTTGTACATGAGGCAGACAGCCTGGGACCTAGAACTCTAGCACAATCCATTTGGCAGCAGTATCAGAGCTGGGGTAGGGGAGAATAATCTCACTTACATATCATCAACTGTTATAAAATTAAAAGCCAAAGGAAAATAATCTAGCAGGAAAGGGGAAAAGAATGCCATGGAACTGAAGTCTATCATCATAGATTCTCAAATTCACCAATACCCAAGTAAACTTAGAATTTAAGAAGTTCTCAAATACCTCCTCCCCTACCCCCCCCACCGCCTACCCTCCCATATATCCTGAGCAAACTGCTGAAAATGAAGCCATCAATATTGCCCAGTTTATGTGATCATTTGTAGAAACAGACAAGCTCCTTTGTGTGGGAAGCATTGTCAGTTGGTTTAACTTGTTGGAGTGTTATTTCTGTGCCCTAGTTAACTTTTCACATGAGTAATACCCTCTGTCCGCAGACTGCCTATCAAAAGTGATCACACGGACACATTCCCATAGGAGGCATATAAGTGTTGAAATGAAATAGATTTGGAAAACAGAGTGCAAGAAAGAAGATCAAAATACCAAAGCTTGTTTCTATGGATTGCTCAGCCTTTCTCTAAGGGTTGTATATTGAGATCATCTCAGATACAGAAGAATGAGTGGCACTAAAAGAAGCAAGGGTTAAGGGGTCCTGATGTGCTCAATTCCCCAGAGGAGGTTATCTTGTCAAGTCTATAAGGAATCCTCACCAGTAAAAAGGCTAAGAAGCAGACACAGAATAATACTTGCTGACCTGAAGGACCTCATCTTCCTTAGGGGAAAATAAACTGAAAAGAACTGTTTCTGTCTTCTGTGAGTAATGAGATGAGTCTCTAAGTGGATAGGCCCTCACACTGAGCCCTAGGAAAAAGCTGAAAAGCCATTACCTCCTGGGTTCAGAAAATACCTCCAGGCCTTCTTCTCCAGTCTTGGTTTGCATCTGGTTTTGTGCTGACACTAACATGAATTGGAGGGTAACCAATTCACTCCTGCTGATGCTGGAGTTTATTGGTTTGGCATGGCAGAGGGGCATGCACTCCTGCTCAGGCTGTCCTTGCTTCAGGCAATGGGGGCACTAGACTTCTGTGTGTCCCTGAGAACTCCAGGTTGCAGACTGCCTGCTGTTAGATGTCACAGGGAATGAGATTTCTGTCCCCCATCCCAGCTCTGACTGTGTTGATACAGAGAGGGCCCAGGCCCCAGAGTACAGGGACACTTGTGGCAGCCCAATTGCCTCATTTTCTAGGGGTCAGGGCCAGGAGACAAATGCCCACAGACAAACGCTCTGAATGGTTTCCTGTAGTCCTCCCACAGTGGGAGGAAGCTAAGGCCCTGCTACAGTCCTTGCCCCTCACTCAGCAGCTTTTCTTCCAATGTTCTTCCTTTTTCCGAGCTTCTAGAAAGCCTCAGAGTTCAAAGAAAGGATGCCCAGTTTGGTCACGATCAATTCAGCCTTTGAATTAGCCAGACCTTTCTTAACTGCTAGATCTCAACAGGAATTCACACTAACAGCTTTGGTTTTTGTAAAACTACTTCCTCGTGATGGCAGTATGGCTCTAGAAGAGCCAACCAGCCCTGCCCCCAGGTCTTCTTCTCCCACCCATCCAGTTTGAAAAAAATGCCACATAGCGACAAAGGCACCAGCAAACATGGCTGCCTTGAATCAAATCCAATTTGGGGAAACTGCTCACAGTGTTGCACTTTTGCTTTTGGTTTCAATTTGAAATCGACACGCACCCAGCTCCAGCTGTCCTGTCAGGGTGGTCCTGGACCATAGTACCCTGGGACTCCGAGCCTGTACCCTCACCAGCTCCAGCTATCCCACCAGGGTGGCCCTGGTGCAGGGTGCCCCAGGACCTCCAGCCCACACCTGCCACAGCTTCAGCCAGACAGCTTATTTGCCAGGCAAATGTAGTATACATGGACATTACTACGTAGGGCCATTCCTTCAAGACTAGAGAGGTAGTTGGTTCACTTATTTTATAGAAGCACAGAAGGTGAAACAAAATGAGATAAGCATATGCTCCAAACAAAAGGACAAGAAAAAACTTCAGAAAAAGAACTAAATGAAACAGATAAACAATCTACCTGACAAAGAGTTCAAAGTAATGGTCATAAAGATGCTCAGCAGAAATGACAAGAGTGGATGAACTCAGTGAGAACTTCAACAAAGAGATACAAAAAGAACCAGAGTTGAAGAATAAAATAACTGAAAAAAAAATACACTAGAGGAAATCAACACCAGATGAGAGGATACAAAACAGCAGTCTGGAAGACTGAGTGATGAAAAACACCCAAGCTTTACCAGTAAAGAAGAATTAAAAAGTAAAAGAGATGAGGATAGGCTGGGTTAAGGGACCTCTGGGACAACACCAAGTATACTAATATTAGCATTATATGGGGTCCCAGAAAGATAAGAGAACGAAAGTGGTGGAAGACTTATTTGAATAAATAATAGCTGAAAATTACCTTAACTAGGTGAAAGAAACAGATATCCAGGTCTAGAAAGCACAAAGAGCCCCAAATAAGAGGAACCCATGGAGGTCCATGCTAAGACACATAACAAATAACATGTCCAAAGTTGAAGATAGAGAATCTGAAAAGCAGCAAGAGAAATGCAACTAGTTACATACAAGGGGAACCCATCCTCCATAAGGCTATCAGATTACTTTTCAGCAGAAATTTTGCAGACCAGAGGGAATTGGCATTACCTATTCAAATTGCTAAAAGGAAAAAATACAACCAAGGATATCCTACCCAGCAAGGATATCATTCAGGATTGAAGGAGAGATAGAGTGTTCCAGACAAACAGAAGTTAAAGATGCCCATCAACCACTAAACTGGCTTTACAGGAAATGTTAAAGGGACTTTAAGCATAAACATAGAGGCCATAATGAGAAGAAGATTTTGGAAGGAAAAAATTTCTCTGGTACAAGCAAATATGTAGTAAAGGTAATAAAGTACATCAATCATTTATAAATTAATATGAAGGATTTAAAAAGTAGTAAAGTCAATTATATCTTTTTTAAAGATTTACTTATTTTAGAGAGAGAGCACGAGCATGTGAGTGGGGGAGAGGGAGAGGAGAGAATCTCAAGCAGACTCCCTGTTGAGTGAGCAGCCTGAAGTGGGGCTCTATCCCTTGACCATGAGATCATGACCTGAGCAGAAATCAAGAGTCAGATACTTAACCAACTGAGCCACCCAGGTGCCCCAAATCAGTTATATCTTAAAATTAGTTAAGGTAATCACAGAATAAAAAGATGTAAAATACTGTACCATTTACATAAAACAGTAAGGAAGGAATAAAAAGGTAGTGCTTTTAGAATGTGTTCAAACTTAAATGAACATCGACGTAATATAGACTGATATGTACATAGGATGTTATATATGAACTTCAGAGTAACCACAAACCAAAAACTTATAATGGATAGACAAAAAATAAGGAGAACATAATCCAAGCATAACACTAAAAGTCATCAATCATGAGGGAAGAGAGCCAGAGAAGAAAGGAACAGAGGAGAACTACAAAAACAATGAAAACAATTAAAATATCAATAAGTACATACCTATCAATTACTTTAAATGTAAATGGCCTACATGCTTTCATTGAAAGACATAGAGTGATGGAATGGATAAGAAAAAAACAAGACCCATCTATATGCTGCCTACAAGACACTCACTTCATGCCTAAAGACATGCAGACTGGAAGTGAAAAGATGGAAGATCTTCCATGAAAATGGAAGCAGAAAAAGAGCTGGGGTAGCAATACTTATATCACGCAAAATAGACTTTAAAACAAAGAATGTAACAAGAGACAAAGAAGGGCATTACATAATTATACAGAGATCAATTCAGCCAGAGGAGATTATAAATACCTATGCACCCAACATAGGAGCACCTAAATATATAAAGCAAATCTTAACAGACATAAAGGGAGAAATTGGCAGTGATACAATAATAAAAGGGGACTATAGCACCCCAGTTACATCAATGGATAGATAATCTAGATGGAAAATCATTGAGGAAAGAGTGGCTTTGGATGACACATTAAACCACATGGACTTAACAGATGAATACAGAATATTCCATCCCAAAACAACAGAACACACACGTTTCAAGTGCCCACAGAACATTTCCCAGGATAGATCACATGTTAGGCCACAAAACAAGTCTCATTAAATTTAAGAAGATTGAAATGATATCAAGCATCTTGTCCAACCACAATGATATAAACCTGGAAATCAATTACAAGAAAAAAAAAAAAACCTGGAAAAACAAACCTGTAGAGGCTAAACAGCATGGTGCTAAACAACCAAAGGGTCAAAGAAGAAATCAAAGAGGAAACCACTAAATGCCCAGAGACAAATGAAAATGGAAACAAAATGGTTAAAAATCATGGGGATGCAGCAAAGCAGTTCTAAGAGGGAAGTTTATACAATATAGTCCTACCTTCAAAAATGAGAAAAATCTGAAATAAACTAAACTAATAAACTATAAATAAACTATAAACTAATAAATAAACTAAATCTAAACTTACACCTAGAGGAACTAGAGAAAGAAAACATAAATCCCCAAATTAGTAAGAAGGAAAAAAATAATAAAGATCAGAGTGGAAGTTAATGAAGTGGAGACTATAAAAAAACCTTTAGAAGTGGTTCTTTGAAAGGATAAACAAAATTGGAAAACATTTAGCCAGACTCCTCAAGTAAAAGAGAGGACTTGAATAAACAAAATCAGAAATGAAAGACTAGAAATTAAAACCAATAGCACAGAGATACAAAGGATTACAAGAGACTACTATGAAAAATTATATGCCAACAAAGTAACTGGACAACCTGGAAGAAATATATGGATTCCTAGAAACATATACTCTTACAAGAATGAGTCAGAAAGATATACTAAATCTGAACAGACCAATTACTAGTAACAAAATTGAATCAGTGATTTTTTTCTTAAGATTTTATTTAATTAGAGAGAGACAGAGAGAGCACAAGCAGGGGGAGAGGTGGAGGGAGAGGGAGCAGCAGACACCCCTGCTGAGCTGGGAGCCCGACATGGGGCTTGTTCCCAGGACCTGGAGTTCACGACCCATGCCGAAGGCAGACGCTCAACCATCTGAGCCATCCAGGCACCCCTTGAATCAGTAATTTAAAAACTCCCAACAAACAAAATTTCAGAGCCAGTTGACTTCACAAGTGAATTTTACCAAAACTTTAAGGAAAAGTTAACAAAACTATTCCAAAAAATAGAGGAGGAATGAATTGTTCCAAATTCATTCTGTGAGGCCAGCGTTACCCTGATAAAAAAACCAGATAAAGACACTACAAAAAAAGAACATTACAGGCCAATATCCCTGATGAACATAGATGTAAAAATGTTTGACAAAATATTTGCCAACTGAATTCAACAATACATTAAAAAGATCATTCACCATGAACAAGTGGGATTCATTCCAAGGATGCAGTGATGGTTCAATATCTGCAAATCAAAAAATGTGAAACACCACATTCACAAAATGAAGGATAAAAGTTATATGATCATCTCAAGTGAAGAAAAAGCACTTAGCAAAATTCAACATCTGTTCATGATAAAAATTCAACAAAATAGATTTAGAAGGAATATACTTCAACATAATAAAGGAGGTATACAACAAGCTCACAGCTAACATCATACTCCGTGGTGAAAAGGTGAAAGAATTTCTTCTAAGATGAGGAACAAGAAGAGGATGTCCACTCTTAACATTTTTATTCAACATAGTACTAGCTGCAGCAATTAGACAAGAAAAAGAAATAAAAGGCACCCAGATTGGTAAGGAAGAAGTAAAATTATCATGATTTGCAGATGACATGATACTATACATAGAAAACCTTAAAAGACTACCAAAAAACTATTTGAACTAATAACTGAATTCAGTAAAGTTGCAGGATACAAAATTAATATATGGAAATCTGTTGTGTTTCTACGTGTGAAAGCAAGATAGCACAAAGAGAAATTAAGAAAACAGTCACATTTACAATTGCATAAAAAAGAATAAAAGACCTAAAAATGAATTTAATCAAGGAGGTAAAAGACCTGTACTCTGAAAAATATAAGACAATGATGAAATTGAAGATGACAAAAATAAATGGGAACATATATGATGTTCATGGATTGAAGAATTAATATTGTTAAAATGTCCTTACTACTCACAGTAATCTACAGATTCAGTGCAGTCTCTATCAAAATACCAAATAGTATTTATCACAGAACTAGAACAAATAATCATAAAATTTGTATTGAGCCACAGAAGACCCTGAAAAGCCAAAGTTATTTTTAAAGAAGAACAAAGCTGGAAGTGTCACAATCCCAGATTTCAAATTATACTACAAAGCAATAGTAATTGAAATGGTGTGCTAGTGGCAGAAAATAGACACATAGATCAATGGAACAGAATAGAGAGCCCAGAAATAAACCCATGCTCATATGGTCAATTAATCTACATCAAAGCAGGCAAGAATGGGTAAAAGACAGTCACTTCAATAAATGGTGTTGGGAACACTGGACAGCTACATGCAAAAGAATGAAACTGCAGTACTTTCTTATGCCATACACAAAAATAAACTCAAAAAAGATTAAAGACCTAAATGTAAGGCCTGTAATGATAAAATTACTAAAAGAAAATGTAAGAAGTAATCTCTTGGACACCTGCTTTAAGCAATATTTTTCTAGATCTGTCTCAAGCAAGGGAAACCAAAGGAAAAATAAACAATTGGGACTAAATCAAACTAAAAAGTTTTGGTGCAGTGATTGAAACCATCAACAAAATGAAAAGGTAACCTAACAAGGGACATCTGGGTGGCTCAGTCAGTTAAGCAGCTGTCTTTGGCTGAGGTCATTATCCCATGGTCCTGGGATGGAGTCCCACATCAGGCTCCTTGCTCAGCAGGGAGCCTGCTTCTCTCTCTGCCTGCTGCTCCCCCTGCTTGTGTGCATGCTCTCTCTCTCTTTCTCTGACAAATAAATAAATAAAATCTTTTAAAAAATGAATGAAAAGGCAACCTAATAAATGGGAGGAGATATTTGCAAGTCATCTGTCTGATGAGGGGTTGATCCCCAAAACATGAAGAACTCATAAAACTCAACACTAAAATCCAAATAGTCAGAATGGCTAGTATCAAAAAGATAAGAAATAACAAGTTTTGTCACAGATGTGGAAAAAGAGGAACTTTTATGCACTGTTGGTGGTAATGTAAATTGGTGCTACCCCTATGGAAAACAGTATGAAGTTTCCTCAAAAAATTAAAAATAAAAATACCATATAGCCCAGTAATTCTATTCTGTGTATTTACCTAAAGAAACCAGAACACTAATTCAAGGAGATATATGTAGTTCTATGTTTATTGCAGCATTACTTACAATAGCCAATATATAGAATCAAACTGTGTGTCCATTGATAGATGAATGGGTGAAGAATAGCATAGTATTTCTCAGCTATAAAGAGGAACAAAATCTTGTCATTCATGACAGCATGGATGGACCTAAAGGGTATTATGCTAAGTGCAATAAGTCAGACAGCAAAAGACAAATACCGTGTTTTCACTTTTAAATAGAATCTAGAAAACAAAACAAATGAACAAACAAATGAAATTTGAAATGGACTCATAAGTACATAGAACAAACTGGTAGTTGCCAGTTGGGAAGGGGTTGGGGGATTGGGTGAAATAGGTGAAGGGGATTAAGAGGTACAAACTTCTAGTTATTTAAAAAAAGTTACAAGAATGAAAAGTACAGCATAGGGAATATAGTTAATAATGTTGTAATAACTTTGTATGCTAATATATACTAACTACGCTTATCACAGTATGCATTTTGTTACATATATAATTTGTTGAATTACTGTTGTACGCCTGAAGCTAATATAATATTGTATGTCAGATATACTGCAATAAAAATAGGAATGGTGCATTTTTAGTAAGGAAATTGGATAATTAAGTACAGAATATAAATTGTATAATCTACTTAAGTGATTACATAGTTTATTTTTCAAGTTGAACAACTGCTGTAAAGTGTGACTTTATGTGTGACATAAGAGGAATGTTCACCCTGTTTACAATTCCAAAGTCTTGAGGGAAACACTGACCACATCTTTATAATTTCCTTATCATGTTTTATATTTATCTAAATATCTTGATACATTTAAATTTACATATATACATACATATTTATAATAATTGTTTATTTTCTTGCATATATTTTTCATTTTATAGCTTTTTTGTATTTTATGAGCATTTTTATTGTATACTTATGTTATCACAAAGTATCATTTAAAAATATAAACAAAAACTATTTTTCTATAGAGGAAATATAACCTTTTTTCTGTATGGAATATTTAGTTAATATGGAATTCTGATAAGGGAATACAAAGTGACCTAAAATACTACTGTAATCTGTGTTTGTTTTTTCTTTAAATATAACTTGGATAATAATGTATGTTGTAATTTTTTTTTCTTGCTCACTTAATTTCCTTTTCTTTACACACTCTTCATTTTCTCCACTTCTTCTCCATCCCTCAAATGGCTGACCTGTACTGACTACATAATCTCACCGTATTATTATAGTCTGCCATAGAGGGTTCTTGTAGGATTTCAAAGATAGGTTATTTATTTAATCAGGTAAATGGATTTGGCTTCATGTCTTGGTCAAGTATCACCACTGATCTTAGCAGTATCCGGGAGGAGTAATGGAATTATTTGGTAAATAGCCAGAATGAATACTGTAATAGCGTAGGGAAGAAAAAAAAATTTCCATCTTGCCTTCTAGGTTTGTGGCTGAGACACGCCTGTCATAAAAAGGAGAGACTAACAGGAGAAACAAAAAGTTTAATAACGTATATACCCACCTGCATACATGGGAGAGACCCAGGAAAATTGAGTAACTCCCCGAAATGGCCAAAGCCATCACCTCAGCTAAAGCCAAAAGGTGTTAGGGGTAGGGAATCAGCTGTGGTTTACCAGGAAAAGCACAGTAAACAAGGATATTGTTGTTATGCAGATTTAAGCCTTTGTCTTGTCCCTTGATAAGAGTTTAGAGATTGAGTCAGACCCCTCTTACTGGTATGCAATAAAGATATCCTTACAAATGGTGGTTTTTCCTTATAAATGTGAATAAATGTCTTTTACAAAAGGGTAACATCAACTTGGTTTTTAGAGTTTCTCTCCTTTTTTTTTTTTTAAAGATTTTTTATTTCTTTGGGAGAGCAAGCATGAGTGGAGGGGAGGAGCAGAGGGAGAGAGAAAGAGGGAGAGAGAGAGAGAGAGAGAGAGAGAGGCAGACTCCCTGCTGAGCAGGGAGCAGGACTCAGGGCTAGATCCCAGGACTCTGGGATCATGACTTGAGCTGAAGGCAGACACTTAACTGACTGAGCCATCCAGCCGCCACTCCTGTCTGTTTTTTTTTTTTTAAATAAAAATAATCCTATGCCAAAGAGGCATATTTGGGATGTCAAATTATGCTCATCTTCAATAGCATACTGAAAAGTAGAGAAACAATATCAACACACATGCATCCATTTATACTATTAAGCAGTGTCAGTATTTTTCTGACTCTTGAAAAATTGGGAGGTGAATGTGGCTCCATTCCTCTCCATTTTCAATTCCAATTTATCTGTTCTTTCTGAGCCAATTGAGTTGTTGGATCTACATGTGGCTGAGTATGTGTCTTTTCTGGGAATTTCTCCCTTGGGCTGCTTAAGTAAAAGAAAATCAGCTTAGGGGGACTTTGCAGTTTCAAGGCTTCCAGTGAAAGACAACAGATTGTGGAAAGGGTTTGACCTAAGAAACAGGTAGACTAATGATTGAAGGTCAAACAACTCTGACTTATTTCTCCCTATTGTTCCTATATGCCAAAAATCCAAGATAGAACTGAATTTGTTCCCTGAGCTTTCCCTGCACTTGAGGCTCAGAGAATGCAAGAAAACCAGGAAAAGTTGGGAGGCTTCCTCACAGTGTCTCAGAAGTGGGCTTACAGCTTGCCTCCCTAGTGGTTAATAGTGTGAGCTCTGAAGTCACCCTAATGTGATTTAAAAATTTGTCTCTAATTTTTATTAGCTCTGTAACCTTTGACAAGCTATTTAAACTTTCTCTGCTACCTTTCCTTAATTATTAACTGGTAAGAATCATACTACTTATCTAGAGGGATGTTGTAAAGAATCAATTTAAGAATCTTTATCAAGATCCTTGAGATATTCACTGGTACATCGTAAGTGCTCAATAATTGTTAGCAGTTGTCGTTGCCTAGAAATGCGCTAATCCTGCCCTTGAATCTTCAGAATTTTCTTATTCCTTTTAAACCTGGCTCCTTGAGACTTGCTCTGACTACTTGATAATTGGGAAAATGCAGGAAACATAAAGCTGATATGAAGAAGAGCAGAACTAGGTCAATTTGAAATTGAGTTCTTGCAAAAGAAGATGCCTGATGAGGGTGGGTAGTCTAAGCCTCAATTTTGATTTCAGTTAGCAACCAAAAGCAAAGAACAACAGTGGTAGCATCTTAAAACTGGGCACAATTTAAGGCGGCTATGTTTCCTGGTGACTTTGTCTCTTACTGGCATTTTTTTCAGACTGGTAGGGCTTGGGAGATGAGGCCTGAAAGTCAAGGCTTTCCCCTCCTTCAGCCCTCCCCCCCCACATCTGGAGCAATATTGCTATCATTAGGAAATAGTTTGAAAACATCATAAACCGTTACAACTTCGTTCCCTTTTGGCCAAAAGTTGAAGGTCAGGCCTATGCAGAGTTAGAACAGGCTTGGACCTAAACTAGGCCTCCCTTATGTTCTTTTTTTTTTTTTTTAAGATTTTATTTTACTTATTTGACAGAGAGAGAGAGCACAAGCAGGGGGAGCGGCAGGCAGAGGGAGAGGGAGAAGCAGGCTCCACACTGAGCAAGGAGACTGATGCTGAGTTTGATCCCAGGACCCTGGAATCATGACGGGAGCCAAAGGCAGACACTTAACCACTGAGCCATCCAGGCTTCCCTACTCCCTTGTGTTCTCTGTATATTTACAAGACAGTTGAACATCAGTGAGATCTTGCTGTACAGCTTGGAGAGGGAAATGCTAGAACTGAATCAGTAGCTGCCAAGAGGTTCTGCACAGGAGGTCATGGGTAAAGCCTTGTTTTCCACCCAGTGCGGACAAGATTAGAGAAATCCACATGACATGAATTGGAGAAGGTGGGGAGAGAGAAAGGGGAAGAAAGAATAGTTGAGGAAGTAATGGCCAATGTACACATCCAGGAAGCTCAATAAACTCTGTAAGATAAAAGCAAAGATGATCCACATTACAATCAAACTGGCAAAAGCCACAGATGAAGTGAGAAATTTGAAAGCATCAAGACAGTCTCATCATAGGCAAGGTATCCTCAATAAGAGTAACAGCTGGTTTCCCTTCAGAAATTACAGAAGCCAAGACATTTAGAGAACATACTTAAAATTCTAAAACGAAAAAAACACCAACCCTATCAATCAAGGATTCCATACCCAGCAAGACAAGCTTTCAAAAATCCCAGTGAAACTAAGACATTCCTAACGAAGAAAAGCAGATGGGAGTTTGTTGCTAGAGGACTTCCCATACCAGAAATACAGAAAGGAGTCCTCCAAGGAGAAATGAAGACTCCAGATAGTAACTCAAAGCTGTATGAAGAAATAGCAAGGATAAAGGTAGCTACAAAGATACATATAAAAGCCAGAAGTATTGTTTTTTTGTTTTGTAACTCCATTTGTTTTCTATATAATTTAAAAGGCAAGTACACAAACAATAATTAATTGGGCACACAATGTTTGAAGATGTAAATTTGTGAAAATAATATAAAAGATGTTGAAGCTGTGTAAATGAGCAGGTTTGTGTAGTGTAAAAACTATTTGTTACTTAAGTGAAATGATGGCTATACTGTTAAGATAGTAATTGCATTCCCCAGGGTAACCATTAAAGAAAACATTTTAACTATACAGAAGAGGAAATGAGAAAGGAATAGAAATGCTACACTGGAAAAAAAAATCAATCACAAAAGAAGGTACTAACTTAGGAGTTGAGAAGAAATGTTTCTAAGATATAGAGAAAAAAATAGCAAAATGGCAGTAGTCTTTCATTAGGAGTAATTAATTCAAATGTAAATACATTAAAATCAGCAATTCAAAGGCAGATATTGGGAGAAGGGATTTACAAAAATATGATCCAATTATATACTGTCTAAAACAGAATCCTTTTACATCCAGTTTGAACATAGGTTAAGAATATAAAACATTCTATACAAATAGAATCAAAAGAGAGAACACCTGACATAATACACATTATTTTTTTAAAGATTTTACTTATTTATTTATTTGAGAGAGAGACAGCTTGTCTGACCAGGAGGAAGAGCAGAGGGAGAGGGACAAGCAGGCTCCACACTCAGTGGGACTCCATCCCACAGCCCAGAGATCAGGACCTGAGCAGAAATCAAGTCAGAGGCTCAAGGAACTGAGCCACCCAGGAGGCCCTGACATAGTAGACCTTAAAACAACAATTCTTTCAAGAGAGAAGGAGGGACATTATATATTAATACAGCTTTAGTGTATCATGAAGATGTAACAGAAACACCTGCACTTCACCAGCATCCCAAAATTTGTGAAGCAAAAACTGAACCAAACCGAAAGGAAAAATGAGTTCTACAAAACTAGACAGAGACTTCAATACCCACTGTAAATATGGGACAGAAGACCTAGGCTGAAGATAATTATGGAAATAGAGAATGTGAACATTTCTCAAGTATGCATGGAATATTCTCCAGAATAGATGTAATGTGAGACCAGAATATAAATCTCATCCAATTTTTTAAAAAATCCCCCCAGATTTGAAAAAATTAAAATCATACAAAGTATCTTCTTCAATTACCATGGAATGAAACTATAAATCAATAAAATAAGAAATACTGGAAAAGGTGCTGTATTAGAGTTCTTCCGAGAAACAAAAACTATAATATACATAATTATATGATATGTTAATAATATATCAGTATATAAGATAGATAATGGCATACTATAGTATGTAATATGATAATGTATATGTGAAAAATAATCATATTATTTATTAAAGTACATGTATTATGCCAAATATGTTATTGTATAAATTTGTTCAAGTTGAAATTGAAATCTGGAAAAGAGAAGATGCCCAATGAGGGTAGGTGTCTCAGAACTCCATTTGATACCTAATGGAAACCAAAAGCAAAACGCTGAGAGAATGAGCAAACCAAGCAAGGTACAGGGCAGCCATATTTTCTGGTGTTTCTGAAGCTCCAGGGTGTTTTTTCAAACTCGAAGGGCGGGAGAAGAATGAGTGGAAGCAGCGCTACTTGGCTTTTGTAGGGCAATACTGCCATCGTGCGGAAATAGTTTGATCAACCCCAAGCCCCACATGGTTCTTCCCTGCAAGACCGCACAGTTGAGGGATTGCAGGCCAGTGGGAGGCTGAGCAGGTTCTGGACCCAAGCCTGGCCTCCGTACCTTATTCTCTGTGGCCTGGCAGGAGACGTGGACAAAGTCAGGGTCTTGGTGTGGCGTCCGCTAGGTTAGAGGCCAGCATCCAGCCAGCTGCTGCCAGGAAGTCCTAGCACAGGAAGTAGGGAGGTGGGTCCCAGTTGCCTAACAGTGTGGGCCAAGAGTTCAGCCAAGTGCAGGCCTTGGGGACAGTTGTCTTGAGCATGTGCGCTTTGGGGGTTAGACAGGCTGGCGCTGCCTGTGTTGGTGGGTCTGGGCTCACTGTGACAGCAGCGACAGGGCACAGGCCACTGCCAGGCCCCATATGTGGCCACCGTCACTGATGGAGCTGCGGCGCACCGGAAGTCTAGAGTAAGACTTGTCTGGAGCAAGAAGAGCCTGTGTAGAAGGAACGGGGATACACTGACATGCCAGTGTGGGCCAGAGCATTGTCTAGGAGACTGGATTTGGTCGAGTGGAAGAAAACCACAAATGGAATGCAAGGCCTTGAGGGATTATCTGAGCCCCCCAGCTAGCAGTGCCTGTGGCTCTGCAGGCTCATGGTGAGGTCCAGGGTTAATTCCTTTCTCCTGACAGGACTCTGATGTCATTGAGCTCTTGCAAGGAGAGCAGAGAGGTGGTGTGTTTTGGTTGGTATGCCCCTGAGAAGGATGGCAGTATTGAGGCCTGAGGAAACCATTCTTGACCTCATACTAGTTAGTGTTCTTCTCACTGCCAGCCTCATACATACCTGCTGATGGAAAATTCCTCAATGACCTTACAAGGTATCTGGCCTTTTGGTGTGGAGACCTCCAGATACCTCATGACTCATAAGTGTAGAGTAGAGAAGGGGGGCTACAGTGTCATGGGTGCCTCTCCCCTTGCGGTGTTCTTCTCATGCTCTGTTATGTCAGTATCTGAATTCTTAAGGAAAGGAAACCGTGTTGGCTTGGTGCTCTGCTGTGACATTCCAGTGGTTCAAGATCTGTTTTAGGTGTGGCCTCTACTGGCTCTGATGACCCAGGCAAGCACTCCACTTTGAAAGGTATGCTTCTGTCAACACGGAGAAAGAGAACTAGCTTTTGTGATAGTCCCCCACTTTGCCTAGCTCTCTTGTAGGGTGGTCATGGTTGAGTTCACTGATGGTGAGTGGACGTTGGTGCCATTAGCCTCTAAGTTCCTCGGAGATCCTTTGGGAAACTTGCCTCATTTCTTGTGAATGAGAGAAATGACCTCAAACCTGCCCCTGCTATCTCAGCCATAGAATCTGGACCAGAGGAGCTGGGCTGCCTCCTGTGGAGGAGTAGTTTGCCGTGACTGTTTTCTTGGAGGAGTTAGCCATACGTGTGGAGATAGTGTCCGGTATCTGAAGGTAGAACTGTAGTTGCTCTTAGTCCTGGAATTCTTTAGGCTCAAGACTGTTGTGTTCATCTCTTGCTGACTATCTTTAATAGAAGCCATGTGCCTAGCAGTGGTTGCAAGCCTGAGGCAATCACACTTATCCTAGTCTGAGTGGTAGCGCCAAGAAATTTCTTTGGCATTTCCTTTGTAAGCATGGATAGTGTGTGTGTGTTTGGGGGGGGGTCAATGAGTATCATTTTGGTTGCTTATGCATCAATTCAGTGGAGTTATATCAGGTATTCAGCCTTCATGAAGCCTGAATTCCATTCTTTGTCCTTATAGAGACATTCCCTGCCTGTGATTTAGGGAGAAAAGCAAGCTGTTGGACTTTGAGGATCAAAACATGAGTTTTCTCACACCAGGTAAGAGAAGTGGCAAACAAATTGTGTTTCACTCTACTTCTAACATATATGATAAGTATGAGCCAAATATGCAAAATTTTATGTATTTGAGAGAGCCAATATTCACTTTGGGATATATGTTTAAAAATTTGAACAACTAAAGGTGTCCCCTTTTATTTTTCAATTTTTTATTTAAATTCTAGTTAACATATATAGTAAAACTGGTTTCAGGTATAGAATTTAGTGATTCATCCCTTATATGTAACACCCAGTGCTCACATTACAAGTGCCCTCCTTAATCCCCATCACCCATTTAGCCCAGCCCCTACCACCTCCTTCCATCAACCCTCAGTTTGTTCCCTATTGTTAAGAGTCTTATGGTTTGCTTCCTTCTCTCTCTCTTTTTTCCCCCTTTCCGTATGTTCATCTGTTTTACTTCTTAAATTCCACATGAGTGATATGATATGGTATTTGTCTTTCTCTGACTTATTTCAGTTTGTATAATAGTCTCTAGCTCCATCCACTTCATTGCAAATGGCAAGATTTCAGTCTTTTGATGGAAGGTGTCTTCCTTTATAAAGCAATGTTTTTGAGGGTATACATGTTTTCCTGTATATATAGTAAAGGTTTGAAATGTTGACAAACAAGGCTTGGTTTTGATAATGTTCAGTGTAATATTATATTTTTTACAAAAGACACACAGCACTGTGTACATGATGGGATGATTGAATATTTTGTTCTTCGTAGTCCAGGATACTAGAAGCTTCTAATAACTCATTACTTAACACAAAATCCAATCATCTAAAGTATATTTAATGACATTTAAGTAGCTTCTCTATGTAAGAGCTAAGATAAATGATAGAAGGACAAATCTTAACACAAGGAAATTTCAGATAAATGATGTAATCAGAAATCTGTAAGAAATAAAATTCTCATGTACATACACACCTGCTACAACCCCTACACAAATATAAGTAGAAGAAGGAGCAGAACACAATAAATAAAAATAGTAAGTTATTGAGCTTCTGTGATAGGGAATATCCCTTGTTTACTTTTTTATAATTTTTCAATTTTGCATTTCTTTGCCAGAGTTTATACTTAGGATTTCAGCAATAGGAAAGAAATGTTAGGAGATTTAGCAAGAAAGCACTATCCGTTACCTCACGAAGAGTTAATGCCATTGGAAATTTCCCATTACCTAATAATACTCTGTGAAATATCCATGCAGTAAATTCTACCTATAGTGTGGCCAGGATGGAATTGAAGAGAGATTTGTTGTAATTATCCATATATGTGTGTGTTTGTGTGTTTGAACACTCCTTTGAGCAAATAGAGTATTTTGATGAGCCTTTAACTATTTCCTTAAAGGGTGTCAGCTTTCATGTGCAATCATGTAAGATTTGAATGGGTGTCTCTATCAAATTGCTAATGATGGTTGCCTCAGGAAAGTGGGATGTGGGGTAAAGGGTTTCTCTTTGTCCTTCAAAGATTTGTGAATTTTAAGAGATTTTTCAAGAAGCTGTCACGTGAAGACTTTGAAGAATGCTTAATGACATAGGAAAGTGCTGTTTTCTAATGTTAAATGATGAAATCATGAGACAAAACCCTGCATAACTTATGAGTGGACTTTATACACATGCGAGTATAGGTGTCATGCCATGTGGAGCAGTGTACGGATACAGTGATGTTGAGCTCTTTGGGCTTTCTTCCATACTGCTTCCAAACTTTTGTCTGTGATTCAGCCTATGAAACAAGAAAATGGAGGGCTTCATGGTTGCCTGGGTAGGAAGTCAGGTAAAAGACGCTTCGATTTGTGAATTGGCATCTGGAGATGATCTGCAACAGACTTCAGGCAATGTCTTCTCCCTTTTTGGCCTGGATCCATTCAGCGCTTGAAGAGGATGATCTGATACCAGGTGAAAATGCTAGAACAGTAATGTTCAATCAGGAAAAACTGCCACACGTAGACCAGTTTGGGTGGGAGTTTCCGAAAAACAAGGTGCCTGACCACAGTTAGTCGTTTTCAGACTTCAGTTTTATTTCCGATGGAAACGAAAATAAAAAATGAAGCAGTGTGAGCGATCCCTAAATCGGGCAAAATGCAAGGCCGCCTTGCTTTTTGGCGCCTTTGGCTCTTGGCGTTTTTTCAGACTCAATGGGCGGGAGGAGAGGGCGCGCAGCCCAGTCTTGTGGCCATATCCGGAGTACTACTGCCATCGTGAGGATATAGTTTCAAACACCCAGTGTTGTTACAGCTTTCTTTGTGAGGCCTACCAGGTGGCCCAGCAACTGTGCTTGCCAAAGGTCTCAGGTGCGCCCAATTGTCTGGAGGCCCATTGCTTGGAACCAGGAAGTTCTTTTTTTTTTTTAAAGATTTTATTTATTTATTTGACAGAGATAGAGACAGCCAGTGAGAGAGGGCACACAAGCAGGGGGAGTGGGAGAGGAAGAAGGCAGGCTCATAGTGGAAGAGCCTGATGTGGGGCTCGATCCCATAACGCCAGGATCACGCCCTGAGCCGAAGGCAGACGCTTAACCGCTGTGCCACTCAGGCGCNGAACTAGGAAGTTCTGAATAGAAGTTGAATCAACCAGTCAAGTGAAGAAGGGTTAGGTATTTTTCTTGTGGAGCAGATTTGCATAAATATGAGCACCAAATCAGTGAACAAGACCAAAGGTTAACCTACATTTTAAAAGTCCTTGTCTGCTGGAGGGGGCATTACCTGTGATCTTGTTTCACTTCATACATGGCTGTTACAGCAGTTATATTATAAAGAAGTGTGATTGCTTCTAGAAATGTCAAAACAGGTGGCAAATGTGACATCAGTGAAAATGGTGGCATTGGAAACTTGAACTCTCTATCCTTCCACAAAAGCAACTAAAAACACTCAACAAGCTAGTAGATGGGAATTTCCTCAACGTGATAAGGGGCCTTTGTGAAAAATCCACACAACTGATGGTATACTCAAAGGTGAAAGACGAAAATAGTGAAAGACGAAAATAGTGAAAGACTTTACCCCGAAGATCAGGAACAAGATAAGAATGCCCACTGTAGCCAATTCTGTTGAACATTGTAGTGGAAGGTTTATGCAGGGTAATCAAGCAAGAAAATTTATTAAATGAACGCAAATTAGAAAGAAGTAAAATTATCCCTTTTCACAATAACATAAGTATATTTAAAGATAATCCTAAGAAATCCACAAAAATAATATTAGTACTAATTTATGAATTCATCAAGTACTACAGGATAGAAAAGCAACTCACAAAATCAGCATATTTGTATACACTAGCAAGGAACAACCCGAAAATGAAATTAAGAAAACAATTCTGTTTACAATGGCATCAAAACGAGTAATATACTTAGGACAATTTGCACGTTGAAAATTGCCAAAGGAATTAAGGATGAACTAAAAAATAAAAAGATATCCTTTGCTCATGGGTTGGAAGACTAAATATTCTTAAGATGGCAGGACTACGCAGAGACATCTGCAGATTCAATATAATCTGTTATCATTATCCCAAAAACTGGTTTTGCAGAAAATTTTTATGGAATTGCTTAAGACCTCTTTAGCCGAAACAGTCTTGGATAGGGAAAAACCAAGCTGGAGGTTGCACTTCCATATTTCAAAAATTACAACAAAGCTACTTTAATGAAAGTAGTTTGGTACTTAAATAGACACGTGGGAGCACCTTGCTGGCTCAGCTGGATGAGCGTTCAACTCTTGAAACTTAAGAAAGAAAAAGAATAGAAACATGGGTCAATAAACAGATTGAGAGTACAGAATGACACCATACACTACGGTCAATTGATTTTCAACAAAGGTGTCAAGGTCATTCAATGGGCAGAGAATAGTCTCTAACAAATGGTGCTGAGACAACTGGATATCCACATACAAAAGAATTCCTTTAGACCCCTACTTTACACCATATGCAAAAATTAACTCTACATGGGTCAACGTTCTAAATGTAAATGGTGACACTATAAAACTTTAGAGGAAAATATAGGGGCAAATCTTCATTACCTTGGATTGATAATGGTTTCATGATAAGCCACCAGAAGCACAGGCAACAAAATAAAAAAAATGAATTTCATCAAAATTAAAAAACTTGTATGTCCAAAGACTCTATCAAGACAATAAAAAGACTCTGCAGAATGGGAATATATATTTGCAAATCGTTTATCTGACAAAGTTCTAATATCCATATATAAAAGGAACTTACACAACTTAACAAAACGACAACTCAATTTTTAAAAAAAGGCAATGGACTTGAATATATATTTTTCCAAAGGAGATATATAAATGGCTAACAAGCACATGAAAAGATGCATTAACATTACTCAAAACAAAAATGCAAATTAAAACCACCAAGTGATACCCACTCCATGCCTAGTAGAATGGCTATAATAGCAATAAAAACCCTACAAGTGTTGGTGAGTATATGGAGAAATTGGAGCCCTCATCCAGGTGCAGGAAATGCAAACTGTGCAGTGGCTATGGAAAGCAGTTTAGCAGGGCTTAAAAAATTTAAACATAGAATTACCATAGGGCACAAAATTCTTTCAAGAATTTTACTATTATAGCTTTGTGGCCAAAGGTAGGATCCTTTCATTTGAGGATAACAAGAATTGCAGGTTGACTGTGAAAATAAAATACTATCTGGAGTTCTTGCAGACTTTACAAACCAAATAAAATTAAATATTTAATGAAATGCCAGTCTACTTCCAAACAATGCAAGCAAAAAAAAAAAATGCCAAGAAGATTTGTAAACAATCCTTAACCCTAGGTCACTCACCCAGTGAAATTGCTAAAGGTGTAACAAGTAAAGCAGAAGGACTAAATAAAAAAAGAATTACCAGATGACCCAGCAATTCCACTCTGAGGCATATATCCAAAATAATTGAAAACAAGCATTCAAACAAATACACGTATACACATGTTCATAGCAGCCTAGTCACAATAGCCAAAGGTGGACTTAAGCAAAATGTCCATCATTTAATGAATGGATAAACAAAAGATGCATACATACAATAGATATTTTTTTTGTTGTGAAAAGAAATGAAGTACTGAAGATGTTACTACATGGATGTATCTTGAACACCTGCTGAGTAAGAAAGGAAAGACACAAAAAAACCACATGTGGTATGATTCCATTTATGTGAAATAACCAGAATAGATAAACCCATAGAGGCAATAAGCAGATTAGTGTTTGCCAGGAGCTGAGCAGAAGAGGGAATAGCAAAAGACTACTTAATAGGTCTAGGGTTTCCTTTTAGGGGTAATGAAAATGATTTGGAAGTAGAGATAATGCTTGCACTGCATTGTGAATATACTAAAAGCCACTGAATTATATACATTAAAATGGTATAATGCATGAATTTTACCTCAATTTTTAAAAGTGGCATTATTTTTCAACATGTCAGTATTCCATACAATTACTAATGATATTTGACAAGCATTCAAGCATAGTAAAGAAAATTTGTTTTAACAGTTATGGTACTGGGAGGTTAAATATTATTGGATAAGAGTGCATATTATATGTGCATAGGGAAAGGATGATGGCAAAGACGTTTTAAAAGCGGTTATTTCTTCTCACTGATAGACCTACCATATAATTTTTTTAAAGAGTTTTTTAAAAAATTTATTCATTTGAGAGAGAGAGCATGAGCAAGGGGAGGGGCAGAGGGAGAGGGAGAAGCAGACTCCCAGCTGAGCAGGGAGCCTGATAAGGGGCTCAATCCCACCCCCCTGGGATCCTGGCCTGAGCCAAAGGCAGACACTCAACCCACTGGGCCACCCAGGCACCTGCTACCATATATTTTTGACTATAATTTTTTAAATGTGTTCTAGAATAAAATATAAGAAAACTCAAGCACTCAAAAATATATATTGATATATTGATGAAATGATATAAGGTGGTGCTAAAGACTTTGTCCAAAGTACAAACAAGCTCTGTGTCTTAGTTACTAATGAGGAAATACCCTGATACTAATAATACTTAAGCAAAACATAGTGACAAACATACACAATAAAGTTGTAGGAAATCATCTTAAGGCCATTTAATGCATGGAAAATGCTTGTTTCCCAATGATATATGATGACACCATTAGACAAAATCATGTGTCCCATCTGGAATTTATAATAATTTAAGTATGTGTCACTCCTCCTAAGTATTGCCTGGTATTCAGGCATGAGAGCTATCTAGACCTTACTCTTAGAGCTCCACCAAATGGCTGCCTCCAGCTCAACACACAGGCCTAATATTTGGAGACCCCAAGGGAACTTGGGAAGTGAGCCTGGATAATAACCACTTGGCCTGTTGCCTAGATTTGCTCTTATTCAAGCCCTTAAGTAAGATCATTTTCTTTTGCCCCATACCACCACGCCCGCCCAAATTTGATAGCTTGAGAAAATGCTGGCAATATAATGCTGAGTAAAGAACAGATACAGGAATACTTCATCAAGTTGAAATTGAAATCTGGAAAAGAGAAGATGCCCAATGAGGGTAGGTGTCTCAGAACTCCATTTGATACCTAATGGAAACCAAAAGCAAAACGCTGAGAGAATGAGCAAACCAAGCAATGTACAGGGCAGCCATATTTTCTGGTGTTTCTGAAGCTCCAGGGTGTTTTTTCAAACTCGAAGGGCGGGAGAAGAATGAGTGGAAGCAGCGCTACTTGGCTTTTGTAGGGCAATACTGCCATCGTGCGGAAATAGTTTGATCAACCCCAAGCCCCACATGGTTCTTCCCTGCAAGACCGCACAGTTGAGGGATTGCAGGCCAGTGGGAGGCTGAGCAGGTTCTGGACCCAAGCCTGGCCTCCGTACCTTATTCTCTGTGGCCTGGCAGGAGACGTGGACAAAGTCAGGGTCTTGGTGTGGCGTCCGCTAGGTTAGAGGCCAGCATCCAGCCAGCTGCTGCCAGGAAGTCCTAGCACAGGAAGTAGGGAGGTGGGTCCCAGTTGCCTAACAGTGTGGGCCAAGAGTTCAGCCAAGTGCAGGCCTTGGGGACAGTTGTCTTGAGCATGTGCGCTTTGGGGGTTAGACAGGCTGGCGCTGCCTGTGTTGGTGGGTCTGGGCTCACTGTGACAGCAGCGACAGGGCACAGGCCACTGCCAGGCCCCATATGTGGCCACCGTCACTGATGGAGCTGCGGCGCACCGGAAGTCTAGAGTAAGACTTGTCTGGAGCAAGAAGAGCCTGTGTAGAAGGAACGGGGATACACTGACATGCCAGTGTGGGCCAGAGCATTGTCTAGGAGACTGGATTTGGTCGAGTGGAAGAAAACCACAAATGGAATGCAAGGCCTTGAGGGATTATCTGAGCCCCCCAGCTAGCAGTGCCTGTGGCTCTGCAGGCTCATGGTGAGGTCCAGGGTTAATTCCTTTCTCCTGACAGGACTCTGATGTCATTGAGCTCTTGCAAGGAGAGCAGAGAGGTGGTGTGTTTTGGTTGGTATGCCCCTGAGAAGGATGGCAGTATTGAGGCCTGAGGAAACCATTCTTGACCTCATACTAGTTAGTGTTCTTCTCACTGCCAGCCTCATACATACCTGCTGATGGAAAATTCCTCAATGACCTTACAAGGTATCTGGCCTTTTGGTGTGGAGACCTCCAGATACCTCATGACTCATAAGTGTAGAGTAGAGAAGGGGGGCTACAGTGTCATGGGTGCCTCTCCCCTTGCGGTGTTCTTCTCATGCTCTGTTATGTCAGTATCTGAATTCTTAAGGAAAGGAAACCGTGTTGGCTTGGTGCTCTGCTGTGACATTCCAGTGGTTCAAGATCTGTTTTAGGTGTGGCCTCTACTGGCTCTGATGACCCAGGCAAGCACTCCACTTTGAAAGGTATGCTTCTGTCAACACGGAGAAAGAGAACTAGCTTTTGTGATAGTCCCCCACTTTGCCTAGCTCTCTTGTAGGGTGGTCATGGTTGAGTTCACTGATGGTGAGTGGACGTTGGTGCCATTAGCCGCTCTAAGTTCCTCGGAGATCCTTTGGGAAACTTGCCTCATTTCTTGTGAATGAGAGAAATGACCTCAAACCTGCCCCTGCTATCTCAGCCATAGAGTCCGGACCAGAGGAGCTGGGCTGCCTCCTGTGGAGGAGTAGTTTGCCGTGACTGTTTTCTTGGAGGAGTTAGCCATGCGTGTGGAGATAGTGTCCATGCTTTGCAGACCGTCTTTTTTAGTGGCCAGGTACCTGGTAGTGCCTGTAAGCATAAGGCATTCCCACTTACTGAAGTCCTGGGTGGTAGAGCCAAGTTTTATTGATATTTCAATAGTATGTGTGTGTAGGGGTGGGGTGGGGGAGGGATCCATCATTCTGGTTATTTATGGTTATTTATGGATCAATTCAATTGAGGTACACCAGATATTCCCTTTAGCCTTTACAAAGCCTGAATTCCATTGTCTTTTTCCTGATAGGCAGAGACATTCCCTGGAGTGATTTAGGGAGACAGACAAACTGTTGGACTTTGAGGATCACACCATAAAATTTGCTGATAGCAGGTAAGAAAAATGGCAAAGTAAAGGGTATTTTACTTTCTGTCTAACATATGTGGTAACATTGAATGAAACACATTAACCCGTGTTCTAGAGAGCCAAAATTATATATATAACAATTCAAAGAAAACATCTAATGTACTTAGGTCCAACACCTTATTTTGCAGATCAGTCTTTTCAGGGTGTGTTTCAAGTTTTTGCACCATATATATAATGCATGTTTGAAATACTGAAAAACAAGTTTTTAACTGATAACATGTAAATTCATTCCCCTCAGAGTAAACACCTGGTCTGATCCAAGCCACAGTGTAATATATAAATACAATTTTAGTACAGATTTTTTATGTGTGTGTGTGAAATTAAATCTGGAAACATATGTATTGATATATAAATAATCCATTATGATATAAATAATCCGTTATCAGTCGTCTTAATAGGTTTTAAGATAGTGTTTTTTTTTTTTTAAGCTCTTTGTCATCACATTGGTTATTTTCTGGATCTTTGGATTCACTATTCTTTAGTTTACTAAGGAGAAAATATTATAATCCTACGTCTAAGAGATGAAGGGTAACACATACAAACATACACGAAACACCATAAAGTCACAGGAACTAACTAAATAATGTTTAATGGCATGGCAAAGACTGTCCTAATGTTAAATGATGAAATCATGAGATAACTGTGACCTCTATATGGGATTTATACATATGTAAGTGTCTGTATCATGCTATGTGTGGCATGCAGTAATGACAACTGTCGGGTCCCTCCTTTTATGGCTTATGCCAAAGGGTTGCCTACAATTCAACACAAAGGGTGACAAAATGAAGAAGGGCTCCCAGGTTGTCTAGGAGGTGAGCCAGGTCAAAGACCACTGGAATTTGTGAATTCTTGGCTTGAGATTCCAGCCTTCAGGCAATTTCTTCTCCTTTTTATATCTGAATGTACCAAATTTATCCCTTTAAAAAAAAAGATTATATTGGGGTACCTGGGTGGTTCAGTTGGTTAAGTGTCTGCCTTTGGCTCAGGTCAGGCTCAGGTCATGATTCCAGGGTCCTGGGATGAAGCCCCTTGTCAGCCTCTCTACTCAGTGGGGAGCCTGCTTCTCCCTCTCCCTCTGCCTGCTGCTCTCCCAGCTTGTGCATATGTGCTCCCTCTCTCTCCCTCTCTCTCTCCCCCCTCCCTCTTCCTCTGTCAAATAAATAAATAAACAAAATATTTGAGAGAGAGCACACAGGTGCTGGAGCTCAGGAGTGGGGGAGGGGCAAAGGGAGAGGGAGAAGCAGACCCTCCCCCAATTTATCCCTTGAAGAAAAATATTTGATGTCATGGGAAAATTCTGTACATGTAAATCTGAGAGAAGTGAAGCAGACCAGCATAGACAAGGTTGGGTGGAGATGTCATTTCTGACAGAAGAAGGTGCCTGATGATGATGGGTGGTTTTCTCTATCAGTTTCATTTCAGATAGAAAATAAAAGCAAAAGTGTGGCAGTGTGAGCAAGTTTCCTCAAGCCAGACAACTTGCTAGTAGCCATGTTTCTTAGTTCTTTTGTCTCTTTGTGGCGTTTTTTCAGACTGGAAGGGCGGGGGGAAGAGTTCTTTGAGGATGGGCCTGTTGGCATATCTGGAGCTCTACTGCCATCGTGAGGAAACAGTTTCAAAACATCCCAAGTTGTTATAGCTTCCTTCCCTTGAGGCCAACCAGTTAAGGAAGGTCTGACCTATGAGGAAGTAGAACAGGCTTGAGTTCCAAGCTGGACTCTTGACTACTCCCCTAAGGCCTAACAAGACACCTGGACATTGGCAATATCTGGATGTAGAACCTAGAGACCTGAGGGCTCTGGGAGGATGAGGGGACTACAGTGAGCTAGCAGCTTCCAGGAGGTCCAGGAATAGGAAGTCATGGGGCAGGACTTAATCTTCAAGGGCAAGACTAGAAGAATCCACCCAAAGACAAATGTAGGCTCTTGTGGGCATTTGTCTCCTGTCCTTGCCCCTTGCAGCAACAGTTAGCAGGCTTTCACATGATGTCCCTAAGCTATGGTGCTTAGGTCCCTTGTGGCTGAGGTATCAGAGTAAGACGGTCAAGCTTGTTTCAAGGGAAGTTTAGGAACATCTGGTATGCTTATGGATCACAGACCACACACAATACTAGAGCCCAGTGTAACTTTGGCTAGCAGAACAGATGCACACACCTAAATGGGATTACCAAATGAAGAGGAAGAACAGGAAGAATTCTTTAAAGTCTAGGAGGAAGCCCCTGCAATAGAGTTGTAGCTGATTTCTCAGGCCTAGATAAAAAACTTGATGGGAGTCTTCATCTAATCTCAGGTATCACAAGACAAGCCTATGAGACATCTTTGTGGCTGATGTCGTAGAGGTTGCTGCCTATGCTCTCCTCTAGGATTTTGATGGATTCCTGTCTCACATCGAGGTCTTTCATCCATTTGGAGTTTATCTTTGTGTATGGTGTGAGAGAGTGGTCAAGTTTCATTCTTTTGCATGTAGCTGTCCAATTTTCCCAGCACCATTTATTGAAGAGACTGTCTTTTTTTCCACTGATGTTTTTTCCTGCTTTGTCAAAGATTAGTTGCCCAAAGAGCCGAGGGTCCATTTCTGGGTTCTCTATTCTGTTCCATTGGTCTATGTGTCTGTTTTTGTGCCAGTACCATGCTGTCTTTGTGATCACAGCTTTGTAGTACAGCTCGAAATCCGGCATTGTGATGCCCCCAGCTTTGTTTTTCCTTTTCAACAATTCCTTGGTGATTCGGGGCCTTTTCTGGTTCCATAGAAATTTGATGACTNCAAATTTAAGGACTATGTTCCAGTTCTTTGAAAAATGTCACTGGTATTTTGATCGGGATAGCATTGAAAGTGTAGATTGCTCTGGGTGTAGCATGGACATTTTAACTATGTTAAAATTCTTTCCATGAGCATGGAATATTTTTCCATCTTTTTATGTCTTCCTCAATATCTTTCAAAAGTGATCTATAGTTTCTAGGATATAGGTCCTTTACGTCTCTGGTTAAGTTAATTCCAAGGTAACGTATGGTTTTTGGTGCTATTGTAAATGGGATGGATTCCCTAATTTCTCTTTCTTCAGTCTCGTTATTCGTGTATAGAAATGCAACTGATTTCTGGGCATTGATTTTGTATCCTGCCACCTTACTGAATTGTTCTATAACTTCTAATAGTTTGGGAGTGGATTCCTTTGGGTTTTCCATATAGAGTATCATGTCATCTGCGAAGAGAGACAGTTTGACTTCCTCTTTGCCGATTTGGATACCTTTTATCCCTTTTTGTTGCCTGATTGCCGTTGCAAGGACTTCTAGTATTATGTTGAATAATAGTGGCGAGAGTGGGCATCCTTGTCGTGTTCCTGATCTTAAGGGAAAGGCTTCCAGCTTTTCCCCATTGAGAATGATATTTGCTGTAGGCTTTTCGTAGATGGTTTTTATGAGATTGACGAATGTACCCTCTATCCCTACACTCTGAAGGGTTTTAATCAGGAAAGGATGCTGTATTTTGTCAAATGCTTTTTCTGCATCTATTGAGAGATGCATATGATTTTTGGCTTTTGTTTTGCTGATAAAGTCTATGACACTGATAGATTTCCGAATGTTGAACCACCCTTGCATCCCAGGGATGAGTCACACTTGGTCATGATGGATAATCCTTTTAATGTACTGTTGGATCCTATTAGCTAGGATCTGGTTGAGAATTTTGGCATCCATATTCATCAGGGAAATCGGTCTGTAATTCTCCTTTGTACTGTTGGATTCTATTAGCAAGGATCTTGTTGAGGATTTTGGCATCCATATTCATTAGAGAAATCGGTCTGTAATTCTCCTTTTTGAGGGGGTCTTTGCCTGGTTTGGGGATCAAGGTAATATTGGCCTCATAGAATGAGTTTGGTAGCTTTCCTTCTGTTTCTACTTTTTGAAGCAGCTTCAGGAGAATAGGTATTATTTCTTCTTCAAATGTTTGGTAGAATTCCCCAGGAGGGGTNACATCAGGCTCCTCCACTATGAGCCTGCTTCTTCCTCTCCCACTCCCCCTGCTTGTGTTCTCTCTCTCGCTGGCTGTCTCTATCTCTGTCAAATAAATAAATAAAATCTTAAAAAAAAAAAAAAAGAGAATTCCCCAGGAAAATTGNATTCCCCAGGAAAACCGTCTGGGCCTGGAGTTTTATTATTTGGAAGGTTGTTTATCACTGACTCAATTTCTTCATAGTTAATTGGCCTATTTAAGAAATCTATTTCTTCCTGTTTCAGTCTTGGTAGTTTATAGGTTTCCAGGAAGGCCTCCATCTCTTCCAGATTGTTTAGTTTTTTGGCATATAGCTGTTGATAAAAGTTTCTAATAATCCTTGCAATTTCAATGGTGCTGGTCGTGACCTCTCCCTTTTCAGTCATAATTTTAATAATCTCAGTCCTTTCTCTTTGTTTTTGGACAAGTTTTGCCAGTGGTCTATCAATTTTATTTGTTCTTTCAAAGAACCAGCTTCTAGTTCTGTTGATCTGCTCTACTGTACTCCTGGTTTCTAAGTCATTTATTTCTGCTCTAATCTTGGTCAACTCCTTCCTTGTCAGTGGGTTAGGCCTGTCCCTCTGTTGCTGTTCCAGTTTCTTGAGGTGAGAATATAGAAACTGCATTTTAGATTTTTCTATTCTTTTGAGTGAGGCTTGGATGGCTATGTATTTTCCCCTTAGGACTGCCTTTGCAGTATCCCATAGGTTTTGGACCGTTTTGTTTTCATTCTCATTGGTCTCCATAAATTGTCTAAATTGATTTTTGATTTCCTGGTTTATTGAATCATTCTCNCTCCATAAATTGTTTAATTTGTTTTTTGATTTCCTGGTTTATCGAGTCATTCTTGAGCAGGATGGTTCTTAGCCTCCAAGTGTTTGAGTTTCTTCCAGGTTTTTCCTTGTGGTTGAGTTCCAATTTCAAAGTGTTGTGGTCTGAGAATATGCAGGGAATAATTTCAGTCTTTTGGTATCGGTTGAGACCTCTTTTGTGTCCCAGAACATGGTCTATTCTTGAGAATGATCCATGGGCTTT
>NC_048238.1:94211528-94214094 GCF_002007445.2 Ailuropoda melanoleuca | reverse complement strand
ATTTCTGCTCTAATCTTGGTCAACTCCTTCCTTGTCAGTGGGTTAGGCCTGTCCCTCTGTTGCTGTTCCAGTTTCTTGAGGTGAGAATATAGAAACTGCATTTTAGATTTTTCTATTCTTTTGAGTGAGGCTTGGATGGCTATGTATTTCCCCCTTAGGACTGCCTTTGCAGTATCCCATAGGTTTTGGACCGTTGTGTATTCATTCTCGTTGGTCTCCATAAATTGTTTAATTTGTTTTTTGATTTCCTGGTTTATCGAGTCATTCTTGAGCAGGATGGTTCTTAGCCTCCAAGTGTTTGAGTTTCTTCCAGGTTTTTCCTTGTGGTTGAGTTCCAATTTCAGAGCGTTGTGGTCTGAGAATATGCAGGGGATAATTTCAATCTTTTGGTATTGGCTGAGACCTGTTTTGTGTCCCAGAGCATGATCTATTCTTGAGAATGTTCCATGGGCATTTGAATAGAATGAGTATTCTTTGGTTCTGGGGTGTAGTGTTCTATATATATCTATGAGGTCCAACTCGTCGAGTATGGCATTCAAAGCTCTTGTTTGTTTGCCAATTTTCTGCTTAGGTGCTCTGTCTATTTCTGATATTGGAGTGTTGAGGTCCCCTACTATTAACGTATTTTTATCTATATGCCTCTTTATTCTGGTTTAGAGTTGGCTTGTGTATCTTGCTANTTGGCTTGTGTATCTTGCTGCTCCCCTGTTGGGGGCATATATATTAATAATTGTCATATCCACTTGTTGAATACTTCCTTTAAGAATAATATAGTGCCCTTCTGTATCTCTCTCTATGGCCTCTAGTTTAAAATCCAGTCTATCTGATATGAGAATTGCTACTCCAGCTTTCTTTTGAGGTCCATTTGCGTGGAAGATGGTATTCCATCCCTTTACTTTCAGTCTGAGTGTATCTTTAGGTTCAAAATGAGTCTCTTGTAGACAGCAGATGGATGGGTCATGTGTTTTTATCCAATCTGCAACCCTCTGGCGCTTTATGGGAGCATTTAGGCCATTTACATTGAGACTGATCACTGAGAGATATGATTTTAATGATGCCATGTTGCCAGTAAAGTCTTTGTTTCTATCGGTTGTGACTTTCTGTTCTGTATCACTCTTGGGGCCTTTTTACCTTTATAGAGCCCCCCTTAATATCTCCTGTAGGGCTGGTTTCGTGGTTACGAAATTGGTTAATGATTGGCGATTTTGGAACGTCTTTATTTCTCCATCAATTCTGAATGACAGCTTTGCTGGATAAAGGATCCTTGGCTGCATGTTTTTCTCTGAAAGAGCTTTAAAAATGCCCCCCCAAGCCTTTCTCTCATTCCAGGTCTCTGTAGACAGGTCTGACGTAATCCTGATACCTTTGCCTTGGTACGTGAGAAATTTCTTTGCCCTGGCCGCTTTCAATACTGTATCCTTGGATCTAATATTTGCGAATTGCACTATGACGTGACGTGGCGTAGGTTTGTCGTGGTTGAGCTTGGGAAGGGCCCTTTCTGCCTCTTGGCTATGNGGTTGAGCTTGGATGGGGTCCTCTCTGCCTCTTGGACACGAATGCTTGTTTCCCTTGCTAGATTAGGGAAGTTTTCAGCTACAATTTGTTCAAATATCTCTTCTAGACCTCTGTTTTTCTCCACCCCCTCAGGGATGCCGATGATTCTGACATTGGATCGTTTCATAGAGTCAGTAATCTCCCGTAACCTACATTCTTGAGATTGGATTTTTTTGATCCAATTTTCTATTCTAACTTTCTCTTCTACTAACCCATCCTCCAATTCGCCAATACGTTCTTCTGCCTCATTCACCCTGGCCATCAGAGCATCTAGTTTTGACTGCATTTGATTCATATAATTTTTAATTTCTGCCAGATTTGTTCTCATTTCCGCCCTTAGAGATTCTATATTCTCATTAACATTTTCGTTAATACTTTTTTCAAGTCTACACATCATCTTGACCATTGTTACTCTGAACTCCATTTCTGATAATTTGGTTATATCCATATCCATTAGTTCTGTGCCAGAGGCCACAGACTCATTGTCTTTTTTTTGCTGGGGGGGATTTCTCCTTCTCGTCATTCTGATGAGGAGAGGTTGCAGGGTTGTCCAGAGCCCAGATTATTGATCAGGACCCAGGCCGTGCGCCCTTGTTTTATAGGGACCTTAGGTATGTGAGCTTCTTGATTTTTCAGCCTGCCTTCTGGGGGAGGGGCCTGCCGCGCGGATACTCAGCCAACCCTGTTTGGGTAGAGTCTCCATGTCCCCTGCGAGGGGGGATGGGGATGGGCACACTGTGAGCCGGTATTTCCAGGTTTTTGTTCTCTGGTGGCTTTCCCTGGCGGTTTGCTGTGCTTCTTCTGAGAGTCAGAGCAGCAGTGGCCAAATCTCAGCCTCTGTCTCAGAACAGAGGGATCGCGGACCATTCTCCAGTGATGTTCTGGCCACGTTAACTCTGTTTCTGTTGGTGCTGCTCAACCCTGCAGCGTCCCGGGATGTGCGCCCCACACCTGGCGTACCAGCCCTCACTTCCAGGGCCGGCACGTCTCTGTCCTTTGTGTTTCCAACCCC
>NC_048238.1:94187951-94211494 GCF_002007445.2 Ailuropoda melanoleuca | reverse complement strand
CCCCCCCGCGTGCGCTCCCAGAGCTCCCGGTCTCAGTCTGGTTCCAGTGATCACACCAGAGCTCCGTTTCAGTCTGGTGGCGCACGTTCCCCGGCTCACAGTCTCAGTCTGCTGTCTCGGGGGTGCTGGTCTGCGAGTCCGCCCGCTCCCCTGTGCAGGTGGCTACCACTTCCCGGAGCCCGAACGCGGCAGCTCCCTCCTCCTTCCGTTTATCTTCCGATATCTGTGCACGGTTTCACGGCTCCCCACTTCCTACCTCAATACTCAGTGCTGGAGATGTTCATTTGTAGAGATCCAGATGTATCTTCCTGCGTCTCAGGCTGATTCCGTGGATGTTCAGGATGGTCTGGTAACTATCCAGCTCGACTCAGGGGACCGGCTGAAAAAGGGGTCCCCTACTCCTCTGCCATCTTAACTCCTCCCAGCTCATTATGGGCTTCTATTTTAACTTTTTTTCCATTTGAAATCAAACTGAGGGGTCCCTGTGTGGCTCAGTCCTTAAGAGTCTGCCTTTAGCTCAGGGGGTGATCCCGATTCTGGGATCAAGCCCCACATCAGGCTCCTCTGCTGAGAGCCTGCTTCTTCCTCTCCCACTCCCCCTGCTTATGTTCCCACTCTTGCTGGCTGTCTCTCTCTCTGTCAAATAAATAAATAAAATCTTTTAAAAAAATGAAATCAAACTGAGACCTTAAGTCATCCACCCTCCTCAGACATCTTTGTCTTTTGGAAATTAAATCTCTACTCTACCTAGCCTGTGCATTTCTGCTTTTCTTCATTTAGCATTTTATATCCAGTATTTTCCCTTGGCATCATGTTTTCTGCCTGAAGGGCCACATCTGAGACATCCACTTTTAAGAGAGAGAAGAATGTTGGAAGTTACCTTAGAAGAGGGTATCTCTAGACATCCCCCTTACTTTGGAGGCTTTCAGAGATTCTGATTTCATTTTGTTATCAAGCTCTGATACCTTCTTTTTATGGGAAGTAACCTTTTACTAAGTGCCACAATAAAGCCTAATTCGTGGTCTTCACTATATTCAAAACAATATTTCACATGGAGTGTGACACATTTCTGTACATTCCTTTCATAATAGATATGTTTTTTAATGTAGTGTATACTTGCTGTGGGTCACATTTAAATTGCTACAGAAATACTTCCCAATTTCATTAAATAGCTTTCTCTTCCTTCTGTACCTTAGGATCTTTTCTTTATTATTCTTTGATCTGTGTTGCCATTTTTTGAGTAGAAAATACCTTCTCTTTGTAAATGGATTGAGAAAATAAAGGAGTGCTCTGCAAAAAAGAAAATCACTCATGTAAATGTTAAAATAAGTACTGATTAGAATCATGGATATTCACTTCTGATTCTTTTGTGTTACATATACACCAATCTTTAGGTTCTTGTAGAGGACAGAATCAAATTATTTGATCAATAAACATAAATTATTTATTAAACATAACATCTTATATTCCCACAATTAGAGAATGAGAATTTTTAATAATTTCTCAGAATATTTCTATAACTTAATCATTTGTCACAAAAATAATTTAATATATCAAAATAGATATTTTGTAGTCTACATTGTCCATTGACCAATAACTTTAGAAATAAGTAGTGAAAAGTTACCAAATCTTACCTAATATGAAATTAAGTAACATGACTTAGATTTCCTTTGACTTAAATAGGAAATAAAAAGGGAACTTACATAACAACCTGGAAAGAATTAAAGAAAAAAGATATCAAGTCGAATTTCACTGTTTAGATGCTTTACTCAAAGGAAAGGTTTCCAGGTGCCTGGCTGGCCCAGTCGGTAGAGCCTGCAACTCTTGATCTGGGGGTTGTGAGTTGGAGCACCATGCTGGCTGTGGAGCCTACTTAAAAAAAATTTTTAAAATAAATACAAAGGAAAGTTTTAATCTACATAGCATTTTAAGTTTTTTTTAATTAAAGAAATAAGACAGAAAAGAATGAACTTATTTTATTAAATGTTAATATACGAAGAACCCCCTCCCAAAAATGGAAGGGTTGAGTCAATCACTATAAAAATCAAGGTACAAAGACAGAAAACGAAAAATGCAATAGAGTTAATAAATGAATTCCAAATTAATTCTTTGAAGATAGCAGTAAAATATAACGACTTATTGTAAATATGATTAAGAAATAAAATATTTAATATTCATAAAATAAGATTCAAAGTTAGGCTTCCTTAAATAGGCAATGTTAACTTTGAAAAAAGCACTTCTAGCCCCGGCCAAGTGAGGATATTAGAAAATTCTCTAAACTACAAAGCTGTACAAAATTGACAAAAACAACCATTTCTGTGCTCTGGAAATCAACTAAAAGCATTCAAGAATGTTAGTCTTTGGGTAAGGAATGTTGGAATCTGTGTTACTCTGGCCTGGACTGTTCTCATCCACCTCCTGCTTAGCTCCGTCAGTAAGAAGGTTCTACCGAAGTGAAAGAAAGAGCTTCCTAGATAAAGACTGAGAAAAGTCCATGCTAGCAGACCTGTACTATAATAAATACCAAAGGAAGTCTTTCAGTCTGAAAGGAAATGACTGTGGATGGTGACCTGAATCCAGGAGGAGAAATGAAGAACACAGGAAATAGTAAATAGCTAGATTAATGTAACAGACTCTATATTTTTTCTCTTTAATAATTTAAAAGACACAAGACCATATAAAGCAATAATTATTACACTGTGTTGTTGGCTATATATCATATATTGATGTAATATATATAATAAGTACAAAAAGTTCAGGGGTATGAAACTGTATAGAAGGAAAGTTTCTCCATTTTACTGGAAGTAAGTTAGTATTAATCTGATGGATATTTTCATAGGTTCAAATACATACTGTATGAGAACAACCACTAAGAAACTAAAATATATAGTTCGAAATTAAAAGAAATTAAGGGGTCCCCAGCTGGCTCAGTTGGTAGAGCATGTGACTCTTGATCTCGGGGTTGTGAGTTCAAGACCCACACTGGATGTAGAGATTACTTTAAAAAGTCCTAAAAAAGATATAAAAGAGAAATTAAAATGGTACATGTAAAAATAGTAAACATAAATGAAGGCAATGAAGGTAGAATAGACAACAAAAAAATGGCAGTAGACAGAAAACAAATAGCGCAGTGGCAAATTGAAATCCAACTATATCAATGACTACATTAAATTTTAATGGCTTAAACACCCAAATTAAAAGGCAGATATTATTAGACTGGATAAAAAAGCAAGATCCAAGTATGTGGTGTTTACAGGAGACGTTAAATTCAAAGACACAAATAGGTTGGAAGTGAAAGGATATAAAAATGTATATCATGTTGATGATAACTGTAATAGGGTTGGTGTGTCTATAGTAATATTTGAAGAAATAGATTTAAAACAAGACTTTGAGGGGCGCCTGAGTGGCTCAGTTGGTTAAGCATCTTCCTTTGGCTCAGGTCATGATCCCAGGGTCCTGTTCAGGGGGGGAGTCTGCTTCCCCCTCTCCTTTTGCCCCTCCCCCCCACTTGTGTGCTCTCTCTCTCTCTCTCAAATATATAAATAAAATCTTTTTTTTTTTTAGGGACAAGACTTCAAGACAAGGAATATTATGAAACACAAAGAGGGAAGTTACATAATGAGAATAAAGTCAATACAAAAGGAAGCTATAACATTTATAAATATATACCTATCTAACAAAATATGCAAAGCAAAAAGTGGCAGAAGTAAAATGAGGAATAGACAGATCAACAAACAATAGTGAGGTATTTTGATACCTCATTCTCAATAATTGGAAGAATTAGACAGAAAATCAAGAAGATAGCATATACAAACATAACTAATTTGACCTAACTTACCACACAAAGCCTGCAGCATATACGTTCTTTTCAATTACACATAGAACATTCCTTATGGACCAAAAAATAAAGCTCAGTGTTCTTAAATTTTGAAATCATACAAAGTATATTCTGTGATCACAATGGAAATAAATTTGAAATTAAAAAAAATAATTATAGGATAGCCATAAATATTTGGGAATTATACAGCACATTACTAAATAACTGATAGGTCAAGGAAGAAATCATAAAATTATAAAATATTTGGAAACTAAGGGAACGTTTAGAAAGAAATTTATAGCTTTAAAGACCTACATCAGAAAAGAAGAAAGATTTCAAAGCAGTAATTTATCCTTTAAGAACCTAGATAAAGAAGAGCAAAATAAATCCAAAGCAAGAAAAAGAAAAGAAATAATAGAGATTACATTCAAAATCAGTTAAATATAAAAGTAAAGCAAGAGTGGAAATCAACAAAATCAAAATTGGTTTTAAGAGGAAAAAATCTACAAAGTTGAGAAATCATTAGATCAAAAAAAAACAGGCACCTAGTATCAAAATTAGCAATGACATTGGTACATCACTACTGATCCTACATAAATTAAAAGGATTGTGATGGAATATTATGAATAATAGTATGCCAGCAAATTAGACAATTTATGTGAAATGGACAATTCCTATGAAGATAAAAATCAAAAACACATTTAAGAAGAAATAAAAAAATATGAATAGACCCATGACACAAGTAAATAGTTTAAATTAGTAATCCAAAATATTTCCACTAAGCAAAACCCATATTCAGGTGGCTTAACTGCTAAATTCTAGTAAGTATTTAAAAGAAGTAATACCAATACTTCACTAATTGTTTCAGAAAATAGGGGCTAAGGAAACATTTCTTGACTCGTCCTGTGAGATCAGTATTCATCCGATGCCAATGCCAAAGACCTCAAAAGAAAAGACTATAGACCAATATATTCTTCATGAACATGACACAATGATACTTAAAATGTTAGTAAACAGTGCAACAACATATAAATAGGATGACATACCATGAACAAGTGGGCTTTATCCTATGAATGTAATGTTGGCTTAATCATCCAATGATAATGTGCTGTACAATATTAATAGAATAAAGGATTAAAATTACATGATTTTTTCAGAAGATGCAGAAAAGTGTTTGATAAAATCCAACACGCATTTATAATAAAAAGGCTCAAGAACCTGGGAATAGAGGGAAACTGTCAATCTGATAAAAGGCATGTGTGAGGTAACATTATACTTAATGTTGAAGAAATGTATTATGTTCCCTTAAGATTGCTAACAAGGCTCAGATGTTTCAACACTTTTTCCAGATCTGTTTCAACACTTTACTGGATGTTCTAGCCAGTAAAAGAAGGGATAAAAAAGACATTAAATATATCTAGATTGGAAAGGAAGAATTAAAATTGCCTTTGTTCTAGAAAAAAATCAAGGAACAAAAATTACTAGATGTACCGGTGGAGTTTAATAAATTCACATGATACAATATCAATATATAAAATTGATTATATTTTTACATATTAGCAATTAACAATCTCAAAGTTGAATTAAGAATACAATTCTAGGGCACCTGGGTTGCTCAGTCAGTTAAGCAACTGCCTTCAGCTCAGGTCATGATCCTGGAGTCACAGGATGGAGTCCTGCATCAGGCTCCCTGCTCAGTGGGGAGTGTGCTTCTCCTTCTGACCCCCCCTTCTCATGCTCTCTCTCTCTCTCAAATAAATAAAAATCTTGAAAAAAAAGAATACAATTCTGTTCACAGTAGCATCAAACAGAGTACAATACTTAGGGTTAAATTTAACATAAGAGTTGTACACTGAAAACGACAAAACATTCCTGAGAGAAATCAGAGAATATCTGAGTATATGGAGACACATTCCATGTTCATGGAGTGAAGTACTTATTGTCAAGGTGGCGGTCATACCCAAATGATCTGTAAATTCAAGCCAATCTCTATTTAAATCCCAATAGATGTTGATAGGGTGGTCCTAAAATTTAGATGGAGATGCCAATAACCTAGAATAGCCAAAACCAATTCTAAAAAGTACGAAGTTGGAGGACTTACACTAACTGCAAAACTTTCTAAGACCACAATAATCCAGACAGTGCCATATTGGCAAAATTACAGGCGTATGGATCAATGAAATGGAATTGAGATTCCAGAAATAAATCCTTATATCTACATTCAACTGATTTTGGCAAAGATACCAACACAAATCAGTGGGGAAAAAGATGGTCTTTTTAATGATTCATGCTCGGACATTTGGCTAGCCACATGCAAAAAACAAATTTAAACCCTTACCTCACATGACAACTACAGAGAAAAGTTAAATATATAAGCAAAATATATAAAACTTCTAGAAAGAAACAGGAGGAAATCTTTGTTTTGGATTAAACAAAGATTGACAAATTGGACTCAGATTTCATAAAAATTAAGAACTGCTTTTGAAAAGACACAGTTAATAGAATGAAAAGGTAAGCCACAGTTTGAGAGAAAATATTTGCAAAACATATTTAGTACAGGACTTGTATGCGAAATATATAAGGACCTCTTAAAACTCAGTAAGAAAACAAAAAATTAAAATGGGTATCTTAATTTGGGCTACTATATCGAAAGTACCATAGATTGGGTCGCTTAAACAACAAACATTTATTTCTTTTTAAAAAATATTTTATTTATTTATTTGTCAAAGAGAGAGAGAGGGCACAAGCAGGGAGACTGGTAGAGGGAGTGAGAAGCAGACTCCCTGCTGAGTAGGGAGTCTGATGCGGGGCTTGATCCCAGGACCCTGGGATCATGACCTGAGCCAAAGGCAGATGCTTTTTTTTTTTAAAGATTTTATTTATTATTTATTTGACAGAGAGAGAGCAAGCAGGGGGAGTGGGAGAGGAAGAAGCGGGCTCCCAGCAGAGGAGCCTGATGTGGGGCTCGATCCCAGAACACCGGGATCACGCCCTGAACAGAAGGCAGACGCTTAACGACTGAGCCACCCAGGCGCCCCCAAAGGCAGATGCTTAACCAACTGAACCACCCAGGCGACCCCAAACGTTTATTTCTAACAGTTCTGGAGGCTGGCAAGTCCCAGATCAAGACACTGCAAATCTGGCATCTGGTGAGACCCCTCTTCCTGGCTTGTAGAGGGCTACCTTGTCATTATATCCTCACATGGCCAAAAGAGAGAGATCATCTCGTTTGTGTGTATGTGTGTGTGTGTGTGTGTGTGTGTGTGTGTGTGTGTGTGTGTTTAAGATTTTATTTGTTTATTTGAGAGAGAGGGAGCGAGACCACACAAGTTGGGGGAGGGGCCGAGAGAGGGGCCCAGTGCTGAGCACTGGGGGTGCTGAGCAGGGAGCCCAATGCAGGGCCTGATCCCAGGACCCTGAGATCATGACCTGAGCCAAAGGCTTAACCGACTCAGCCATCCAGGTGCCCTCTTGTGTGTCTTACAAGGCCACAAATCCTTTCATGAGGGTTCCACCCTATGATGTAATTACCTCCCAAAAGCTCCACCTCCAAATACCATCAAGTGGAGATTAGGCTTCAACATATAAATTTGGTGGAACAAAAATATTCAGTCCAGGACCCCCTCTGCCTGCAGCTCTCTCTGCTTGTGCTCTCTTTCTCTGTCTGACAAATAAATAAATAAAATCTTAAAAAAAATACTCAGTCCATAGTAATGGGCAAATAAGTTAAATATTTTACTAAAGAAGATATATTTATAGCTAATAATTACATGAAAATATGCTCAAACTTCACTAGTTGTTAGGAAAACGTAAATTGAAACCATAATATTATGCCACCACAGACCCATTAGAATGGCTCTAATTTTATTTTATTTATTTTTAACAATTTATTTATTTATTTGAGTGAGAGAACAAGAACACATGAGTGAATGAGGGACAGAGGGGAGAGAATCTCAAGCAGAATCCTGCTGAGTGTGGAGCCCAAAACAGGGCTTAATCTCACAGCCCATGGGACCATGACCTGAGCCGAATGTTTAACTGACTGAGCCACCCAGGTGCCCTGGAATAGCTATAATTTTAAAATAGATAATTCCAAGCATTGTTGAGGGCGTGGAGAAACTAGAACTCATACATGCCAGTGGAAATGTAAAATTATATTGGCACTTTGGAAAATGGCTTGACTATTTCTTTAGAAAGAAAATGTAGGACACAAAAACTAAAACAAGTGGGACTATGCTATATTAAAGTGCTTTGGAACAGCAAAGGAAACAATAGATTGAAAAGGCACCCCACAGAATAGGAGAAAGTATTCACAAACCATATATCTGTTAAGGGGTTAATTCCAAAATATATTTAAAAACTCATACAACTCAATAGCAAAATTAAAAAAAAGTAACTAATCCAATTAGAAAATCAGCAAAGGACCTGAACAGATATTTTTCTGAAGACATACAAATGACTAATAGGTGTATGAAAACATGCTTAACATTACTATCCATCATGGAAATGAAAATCAAAACCACAATGAGATGTCACCTTATACCTGTTAGGATGGCTGTTATCAAAAGGACGAGAGATAGAAAGGTTGGCAAGGATGTGGAGATAAGGGAACTCTTCTATACTGTTGGTGGGAATGTAAAATAGTATAGCCACTATTGAAAATAGTATGACAGTTCCTCTAAAAATTAGGAATTGAATGACCATATTATTCAGCAATTCCCTTCCTAGGTATACCACTCTCAATAGGCTGATTTGAATTTCTTCAGAAGATATTTCTTCTTCAGATATTTCTAAGAGATATCTGCACACCCATATCCATTGTAACATTGCTCACGATAGACAAGGTATGGAAACAATTTAAAGGTCCCTCAAAGGATAAATGGATAAAGATGTGGAATTTTATTAAGCCATGAGAAAGAAGGGCATTCTGCTAATTGTGAGAACATGGATGGACCTTGAAGGCGTTATGCCAAGTGAGATTAGTCAGAGAAAAACAGATATCGTATGACGTGACTTAAATGTGGCCAAACTCATGAAAACCATCGAATGGTGGTTATTATAGATTCGTTGGTTGGGGAATTGGGGAGATGTTGTTGCAACTTGTAGAGAAATAAGTTCTGGAAATTGAATGCACAGCATCATCTTTTGTGCTGGTCTCAGCCTATTGATAGTGATGCTATTGGTTTGAAATGCCTGGGGCACTCTTGTGCAACCCTGGCAAGCCCCCACAGATGTCTTCCCTTTTGGAACCAATGTTATGGCTGGACAGGCCCTTGTGGTTTTTCGCATGATTGCGAGATGCACTGCAGAAATAACCATCAGTAACCTGCCCCGGGCTTGCACTACGCACAGCTATGATAGTCAACAGTACTGTTTTATAAACTTAGTGGTAATCCTATTGCAATATATAAATGTATGAAACCAATATATTGTACACCTTAAACTTACACAATGTTATATGTCAATTATATCTCAATTTTTAAAAAATAGTAAAAAACTAGAAGTTTAGGATATGGCCCTGCTATTCCCTTTGAAGGTATCTACCCACGAGAAATGAAAATATTTGTCCACACAAGGATGTACATGAATTTTCATAGCAACATTATTGAGAGCAGCTACGAGCTAAACAATCTAATGTCTATCACCAGGTAGATGGGTAACCAAAATGTTGTATATGTCTCTAATGGAATATGAGTCAACAATTAAAAGGAATGAACTACTAATAAATATTACAACATGGATGAACCTCAGAAACATTTCACTAAGTGAAAAAAGCCCAATTTAAAAGAAAGCATATTGTATGATTCCGTTTCATTAAATGTCAAAACAAGGCAAAGTTATAGAGACAGAAAGCATATAAATGTTTGTGAATGGATGGAGTTGGGAGTGAGAAAGTAATCACAAAATTTGCAAATTAATTTCAAGTTTAATTGCAAATTAATTGTGCAAGTTGCAAATTAATTGCAAGTATAAGGAAACTTTCAGGTGATTGAAATGATCTAAAACTAGATTGTGGTAGGTGTATAACTATAAATTTACTAGAATTCATTTGAGTTTTATACTTACAATGAATGAATTTTATGGTATGTAAATTACACTCTGATTAAGTGGTTAAAATTTTTAAACAATGAGAAAATAGAATAATTACACATACAGGAAAGGTAAAAGTGATGTGATTTCCTCTAGAAATTTTTTTGTCATTGTATTTGAAAAATGAGAGGAAATGGGTGATTTTTTTTACAGAATTCATTTATTCATTTAATAAATCTTTATTGAGCACCTATTCCATTCTAGTGATATTCTGTTTTCTGCTGTTAACAGAATGAACACAGTCTGAAATTAAAGGGATCCCACTGTGTTATGGCCCAGGGAATTATTTTAAGGAATAAATCAGTAGGCAATTAGTAGAGACTTGCTGCTGGGTGTGATACCACCAAGGGCAGACAGCTTAAGAAGTGAAAAGAAGTGAAAGAGACTGACAGCCTAGCTAAGACTGCTGTCATCCTAGGGTGACTGTGTGTGTGTGTGTGTGTGTGTGTGTGTGTGTGCCCAAGGCTGAGCCTTTGGGGAAGCGATGTCACGGCTGTGCATTGCTGGAAGAATCAACTTTGCTGAACTAGTCTAGCCAAGGCACCAAAGTGAAAAATAAACAACGATAAGTAGCCCAATTCTATGTGTGGGGGATCAGTATCCAGAGTTGATACAAAATATTATTAACATGTTCAGTTTTCATCAAAAATAAAAGACATGGAAACAAACAGGGAAGTGTAACCCATTTGTAGGGAAAAAAGCACGGGTGAGAAACTGCTTTTGCGTGGGCCCAGATGTTGGACCCATTAGGCAAAATCTTCAAAGCAGGTATTATAAGTATGTTAAAAGAACTAAAACCATGTTTAAAGAATTAAAAGAAGGTGTGATGACAATCTCTCATCATAGAGAATATCAGTAAAGGGAAATGATAAAAAAAAAAGATCCAAAGGGAAACTGGAGTTGAAAAGCACATTAACTGAAATGAAAAATTCACTAGAATAATTTAACAATAGATTTGAGCGGGCAGAAGAATGAATGGGGAAACAAAGATAGATCAATAGAGATAATGCAATCTGAAGAGAGAGAAAAGATAGAAGGAAATTAACAGGACCTCAGAGAAATGTGAGACACCATTAAGTACCCTTAAGTGTACCAACATACACATAATAGAAGTACCAAAAGGAGAGGAGAAAAAGATACAGAAAAAAACCAATAATAAAATAATGACTGAAAACTTCCTAAACTTGATGAAAACATTAACCTACATACCTACAAGGTCAACAAACTCCTAAGAAGGAAAAACACGAAGAGATCCACAGCTAGATACTGTCAACACAAAATGAACAAAGTTTTTAGAATTTCTGAAAAAACGAAGAGAATTTTAGTTGAGCTCAAGTGAGGACACCTGCCTGAGATACACAATTTTGGCAAAGAACAGAGTGCTCTGGAGAAGGAATGTTTAATATAGAGTTATATATGGTTTTTTTTGTTACATCAAGAGTTACAAATTATCATGACAAAGTACATTCCAGAAAATTACAGACTTTATCTTATGCTTTTAGTGTGTGTGAGGTTACAGGCTCCGGAGGTATGGGAATGGAATTTAGGGAGATATTTATTCTTAGCTTTAGTTTGAAATTTTTTTTAGGTTATTTACTAATGAAACAGATGTACAATGTGTGCTTGGGGCAGAAATAGAGCCCATGCTTTGACGTCTGGTGACGTCATTCTGACCTTGGTAAAAGTTAAAGTATAGCTTCCCTGGGAGCCCAGGAACAGGGCCCACAAACATTAAAAGAGTTGTAAATTTCCTTTATTAATATATCACAGCCAAAGTGTTGAGAGACAAAGAGAAAAACTTGAAAGAATCAAGAAAAAGATGACTCCTCATATACAAGAGAACACTGTGTAGTCGTACCCTAGCAGACTCTAAGCCACGGGTGGGTGATGGTCTGGTGTAGAACTGACTGTAGAAGAAATAGGAAATCTGAATAACTATAACAAGTAAAGAGATGGAATTAGTAATCAAAAAATTTTCTACAAAGAAAAACCCAGGGCAAGAGGCCTTCACTGGTGAATTCTACTGAATGTTTAAAGAAGATTACCAAAGTTTTGCAAACTCCTCCAAAGAATAACAGAGTGACACTTCCCTACTCATTCTATGAGAACAGTGTTACCTAGACACCAAAGTTAGATGAGATGTTACAAGAAAAGTAAGCTAAAGTCCAGTATCTCTTGTGAATATAGATGGAAAAATACTCAACAAAGTACTAGTAAACTAAATCCAGCAGCATGTTAAAAAGGGTTATACACCATGACCAAGATGTGGGATGTATCCCAGTAATGCAAGTTTGGCTTAACATATGAAAATAAATGAATGTAATACATCATATAAATATAGGATAAAGAGTTAGTTATAGAATAAACTACAAAAAAATCGGTCATCTCAATAGATAAGGAAAAAGCATGTGAGAAAATCCAGCATTCTTTCATGATAAAATCATTCAACAAACTAGGAACATAAAGAAACGTTCTTAGCCTGATAAAGAGCATCTACGAAAAACCCACTGGTAACATATTTGATGGTGAAACACTGAATATTCCCCCCCCGCCCCCGAAGATCAGGGAAGCAACAAGAATGTTCATTCTCACCACTTTTATTCAACATTGGACTGTATATTTTAGCCAAGTTTATTAGGCAAGGCAAAGAAATATAAGGCATATAAATTAAAAAGCAAGAAGGAAACCTGTGTCTGTTTGCATATAGTGTGATCATGTACAAAGAGAATCCCAGGGTAGATCCACTAAAAAACCTGCTCTAATAAACCAATTCCAAAAGATCATAAGACATAAATTCAATACATAAAAATCAATTTGAGTTCTATACACCAGCTATGACATTCTCAAAACGAATGGAAAGCAATTCTATTCATAATAGCTTAAAAGATTAAAATAGTTATAAATTTAATAAAAGAAATGCAACACTTGTATACTGAAAATTGCAAAACCTTATTGAAAGATATTAAAGATCATTATTAACAGAAAGTCAACCCATGTCTGTGGGTTAGAAGATTTAATATTGTTAAGATGGCAGTATTACCCAAATTAAACTTCAGGTTCTGTATGATCCCTATTAAAATCCCAACTGAAAGAGTTTAGATGGCAGAGGAGTAGGGGGACCCTAAGTTTGTCCCGTCCCTGGACTACAACTAGTTATCAAATCATTCTGAACACCTAAGAAATCAATCGGAGATCTGAGAAAACAAATGCTGCAAGTCTACCGGTAGGAAAGTGACCACTGTTTCAAATATACAACCTAACCTTACATCTAAAGGAGCTAGAAAAAGAACAGCAAATAAAGCCTAAATCCAGCAAGAGAAGAGAAATAATAGGATTAGGGCAGAAATCAATGATACAGAAATAAAAAAAAACAGTTGAACAGATCAATGAAACTAGGAGCTCGTTCTTTGAAAGAATTAATAAGATTGATAAACCCCTAGCCAGACTTATTAAAAAGAAAAGAGAAAGGACCCAAATAAATAAAATCATGAATGAAAAAGGAGAGCTCACAACCAACACCGAAGAAACACAATTAGAATATAATGAGCAATTGTATGCTAACAAATTAGGCAATCTGGAAAAAATGAATGCGTTCCTAGAAACATATAAATTACTGAAATTGAAACAGGAAGAAATAGAAAACCTGAACAGACCCATAACCAGCAAGGAAGCAGTAATCAAAAAGGTCCCAACAAACAAGAGCCCAGGACCAGATGGCTTCCCAGGGGAATTCTACCAAACATTTACAGAAGAATTAATACCTATTCTGAAACTGTTCCAAAAAATATAAAAGGAAAGAAAACTTCCAAACTCATTCTGTGAGGCCAACATTACCTCGATCCCAAGACCAAAGATCCCATCAAAAATGAGAATTGCAGACCAATATCCCTGATGAACACGGATGCAAAAATTCTCACCAAGGTACTAGCTAATAGGATCCAACAGTACATTAAAAGGATTATTCAGCATGACCAAGAGGGATTTATTCCTGGGCCGCAGGGATGGTTCGACATCTGCAAATCAATCAATGTGATACACCACATTAATAAAAGAAGGGATAAGAACCAGATCATCCTCTCAATAGAAGCAGAAAAAGCATTTGTCAAAATACAGCATCCTGTCTTGAGAAAAACCCTCTACCATGTAGGGATAGAGGGAACATATCTCAACTTCATTAAAGCCATATACAAAAGACCCACAGCAAATATGATCCTCAATAGGGAAAAACTGAGAGCTTGTCTTCTAAGGTCAGGAGCATGACAGGGATGTCCGTACTCACCGCTGTTCAACATGGTACTGGAAGTCCTAGCCTCAGCAATCAGACAACAAAAATAAATAAAAGGCATTCAAACCAGCAAAGAAGTGAAACTTTCACTCTTTGCAGATGACATGAAACTCTATCTAGAAAACCCAAAACACTCCACCAAAAAATTGCTAGAACTGATAGAAGAATTCAGCAAAGTCGCAGGATATAAAATCAACACACAGTTGCATTTCCATACACTAACAATGAAGCAGCAAGAAAGGGAAATCAAGGAATTGATCCCATTTACAATTACACCAAAAATCATAAGTTACCTAGGAATTAACCTAACCAAAAAATTAAAAGATCTGTACTCTGAAAACTATAGAACACTTATGAAAGAAATTGAGGAAGACACAAAGAAGTGGACAAACATTCCATGCTCATGGATTGGAAGAACAAATATCATAAAAATGACGCTGCTACCCACAGCAATCTACACATTCAGTGCAATCCCTATCAAAATTCCAACAACTTTTGCAAAAATAGAAAAATCCATCCTAAAAACTTAATATGGACTCTCAAGGGACCTTGAATAGTCAAAACACTCTTGAAAAATAAAACCCAATTTTATGTTTTAATAATTCCTGATTTAAAAACCTATTGCAAAGCTACAATAATAAAAAATGGTGGTACTGGCATAAATACAAACATATAGACCAATGGAATAGAATAGAAAGCTCAGAAATAAACCGTTGTATATATGATCATATGATTTTTGACAAAGTATCAAGACCATTCAATGGGAAAAGTGCAGTCTTTTCAATAAATGGTGCTGGGAAAAGTGGATATCCACATGCAAAAGAATAATGATTCTTACCTTATGCCGTATACAAAGATTAACTCAAAATGGATCAAAGACTTAAATTATGAAACTCTAAGGAGAAAACATAGTGGAAAAATCTTCATGACATTGGATTTGGCGAAGATTTCTTGGATATGACACCAAAGGTATAGGCAACAAAAGTACAAATAGATAAATTAGACTATACCGAAATGTAAAACTTCTGTGCAGTTAAGGACACCATCAACAGAGTGAAAAGGCAATCTACAGAAGGGGAGTAAACATTTGCAAATCATATACCTGAAAAGGGGTTAATATTCAGAATATATATGGAGCTTCTCAAACTGTAGAAGTTCTTCTAAAAATGTAGACATGCTAAGTGAAATAAGTCTGTCACTAAACAAATACTGTATAATTCTAATTATATGAATTATCCAGAGTAGTCAAACTCATAGAAACGGAAAGCGAAATGGTGCTTGCCAGGAGCTGGGGAGAGGGATAAATGTGGAGTTGTTGGTTAATGGATATGAAAAAGTTCTGGAGATTGGTTGCACATCAATGAGAATATAGTTACTACTGAACTGTACACTTTAAGTGATTAAGTTGGTAGACTTCATATTATGTGTATCTTACCACAATTAAAAAAAGTTATTCTTATGCATCAAGACTGGTGAATTTAAATCATGTTCTGGAGATAATATAATACGTTGCTAGCCTAACAAGGTGATAAAACTGCTTGACCACTCACTTTGTATTGCTCACTCTAAGTATAAATACTGTGTTTTTTGTGTTATGCATTATGTCATAGAATCAAATTTGAATTAAATTCTTGTTCTAAGATTTAAACAATAATTAGAATTATGAAGTCATATTAAGTCTGAAGTAAAAGGGACCATAGTGAGTCTTATCCTTCCAGGGACTAAGCCCTCTCTGAAAGTGAGTATGGCCCTTCATACAGGGCTCCGGCTCTTGCTGACTCATTGAATGCAACAAAAACAACAATAGCCAAGTAGATTAGTGTAAACAAATAGAAATTTCAGATATGGATCCCAGTGTATATGAGTTAATATATGACAAAAGATGTGTTTTGTGTCTGCCTGCCAGACACAATGTAATATAATGTATAATGTATATAAATGTAAATATAAATAAAAATCATTTATAAATGAAGCTAGGATAATTGGATATTTATGGAATAAAACTAAGCCAGCCTTTTTTCTTATACCTCTAGAAAAATAACATACAGATGGATTGATGCCTTGAATAAAACAATACAATATTGTAAGAAAACTGGGGATGCTATTTCATAATCCTTGTATAGGAAAGACCTTCATAAGACAGGTGACCTGGAGGTCACTAGTCATGAAAGCATGGGCACATTCAAATCCACTAAAATTAACAACTTTATACATCAAAAATCACTAAAGACAAGACCAAAAGAGAAACAGTAAACTGAAATCCATGGTGTACATGTTACACAAAGACTAACGTATCTTGATCAGAGTAAAGCAAACGAACCAGTGGAAAAATGGATAATGAACAAGACATTCTCAGAAGAGAAAATACAGATGTCTGATAAACACGTGAAAAGAGGGGGCGCCTGGATGGCTCAGTTGGTTAAGTAACCAACTCTTGATTTTGGCTCAGGTCATGATCTCGGGGTCCTGAGACTGGGTTCCGTGCTCAGCTGGGAATCTGCTGGAGGTTCTCTCTCTTCCTCTTCCTTTGCCCTTCCTCCCACTCAGGTACTCACTTTCTCTCAAAAAATTCTTTTTAAAAAGAAAACACATGAAAAGTTGCTTCCTTATCGGGGAGGGGGATGCAAAATGGAACAATAAGTGAAGGAAACAAAACATCCCCTGCTGGTGAAAATGGAGAGGGAGAGAGCCATGCCCGTGCTGTTGGGGTGTGTATGGGGGTGGGGGGTAAATTACTGAAAGCTTTTTATGAAATTGTTATAGTAATGTCTGACAATAGTAAAAATACACGTGTTCTTTTATGCAGCACGCTTACTTTGGGGAAGCAATCTTTTGGGAACAAAAGCACTAATGCACAGTAATATATGTACAAAATGTTTATTGCAGCTTTATTTGTGCTGTCAAAAACTTGAAACCAAACTGAAGTTTCACCTAGAAGGGAAAGGAATAGTTGAATAAAATTTGATTCAATCTGGTATCAATTATTAGGCAACCGTTAAAAACAATTATGTATATATAATGTGTAGAATCAGTTGACTTGGATGGGTATCGATCATATACTAAGAAAAACGATCCACAGAGTAAATGATTGCAGTTTTGTAAAAACAAGCAGTAATCACCTATTTCTGTTTATACAGCATTATGCTCACTTTGAAGAAATGGAGAAATTACTTTTTCTTCATACATCTTTTATAGCATATATACTTTTGTAATTACATTTTAAAATAAATACAATTTTAAATTATAAATAAATGTTAGAGGCTTGTCTTTATGTTCGTATTTTTTTTTCTTTTTTGCAAGAGGGAATTATCATTTACTAAACTTTGACTTAACATCATAGTTCAGCATTTGTTCAGTGGAGAGAGGTGTTTGTGAGTATATGTTAAATCACCTGGGATGGGTTTTGTTTTTAATTTTTTTAAGCATAACTGCCTCTGTCCTTTTTTCCTCCCACCCTATCAAGGATGGTGGGTGCAAGTGGGCAGGGCATTTGTATTTTTTAAGTTTTAATTGTTTCTGCTCTGTCCCCTGCCCCACAGTCCCTGCTTGACAACCACCGAGTCCCTAGCCGCTGGTGCCCTGATTGAAGCTCGAAATTGTGGCTGGGTTTTAATAAAATAATGCATTTTCCTAAGTAAGAAAAGTCATGTCTTATTTTTTTTGGAAGTGTATTCTCTGGAGGAAAAGAATACCTTACAATTTCCACAGTTTGTTTTGTAATTTTGTTCTCTGTGAGAGACCTTTTGGCATTTTTAAAAGCACCTGTAGGAGAAATGCTTTTAAAGCATTAACCAAATTGACGCCTAAGAAATAACATTTCTGAATCTCATTTTTATTTTAAAAATTTTTTTAAAGATTTATTTATTTATTTGAGGGGGTTGCAGAGGAAGGAGTAGAGAGAATCTCAAGTACACTCCCCGCTGAGCTGAGTGTGGAGCGAGGGTCCCTGCGCAGGGCTCCATCTTAGGCCCCGAGATCACGGTTTGAGTGGAAATCCAGAGTCCGTGGCTTCAGGGACTGAACAATCCAGTTGCCCCTCCGAATCTCATCTTCAGTGAAGTTACCTTCAACAGTTCTCAACACACTGGGTCGCTGGTACCACGTGAGAGCAGCCCTCTGATTCCTTTGTGGGGTTTAGTCTCATTCATTCCGACCAGTCCTTGTTCCCTGTTTACTTTGGAATCTTCCTGCTTTCTGGACTGAACGTTGCGTTCCCTTGGGTTATAGCAGTGTCCCTCCGTTCAACTGAGCTAATGTCAGACCGGATGTTTCATACGGCTTTTGAAGTTCCGATCTTTGCTACTTGGTTGCATCGGTTCTAGGAGCCTTGTGAACATACTCCCGAAGTCCCTCACCCAGAGCCGCTCTTTGGAGCAGAGAGAGCAGTGCTGGGGCCCCGGCTGTGGCCTCTCTGCCCACCAGGGTGAGGACGCAATGGGAGGGCCCTCAGCCCAGAGCCAGCTTCTCCCTGGGACACCACTTCCCGACCCTCTAGCTGTGGTTCTTAAGTTGTGCCCGGCACAGAGATCGCGGAGGACCTGATGACAACTACGGGGAGAGGCCCCAGCATTGTTTTCACATACGACTCAAGGGGAGGGTGGGGGTGGCTTTCGCAGAGCCTCCCGCCCTTCCCTGCACCTCCAGGTGAAGAACCCCTGCTCTGCCCTCCTGTTCTGACTTGCCAGCATCAAGTTGGGTGTCCTATGCCGACCGCTAGATGCCGACAAAGACCTGGCAGGACGCCTCACCTTCTCTTCTAGGTCTGGGGGCAGCCTTTCTGCGGGTCCAGTTTGTCCTTGCCCAAGGGGTGAAATTAGGGCTTGGGACAAAAGAGTGGCCCCAGGTCTGCCCCCCCCCACACCGCTCACAAGGAATAAAGGCTGGAAGCTACTCCCAGCTCACACCTGTGGCATTCTCCTTTGGCAATCCTCTCCCTGCCTGATCACAGTGTGTAGGGATCCTGTAGGATAGGTGCCGCCAATAACTAGCTGCCTTTGCCGTCCCTGTGTTCCCCAAACCTGCAGCCTCCCTTCTCCAGGTGGTAGTGGATGGTGAGCCAGGTTCTCTCTGGACCTCAGCATAACCCATCATCTGCGAGTACCGCGGGCAGGACTAAGGACATGGGCCACATTTTGGTAGCTGTGTGACTTTGAGCTCATTACTTAGCTTCTCTGTGTCTACCTTTCGTCATGTATACAGTGAGAATTGTAATGGTACCTACCTCATGGGGCTATTATGGGAATGAAATGATTCTGTATTTCTTTTTTTTTTTTAAAGATTTTATTTATTTATTCGACAGAGATAGAGACAGCCAGCGAGAGAGGGAACACAAGGCAGGGGGAGTGGGAGAGGAAGAAGCAGGCTCACAGCGGAGGAGCCCGATGCGGGGCTCGATCCCATAACACCGGGATCACACCCTGAGCCGAAGGCAGATGCTTAACCGCTGTGCCACCCAGGCACCCCTGATTCTGTATTTCTAAAACACTTATGATAATACCTGGCATGTAGTAAGTACTCAGTATATGTTAGCTATTCTAATTCATCCTCTTGGATCCTTGGAGTAAGATCTCAGTAATTATTTATTTTCCTTGGCATTCCACATTTGCAGCTCCGAGTTTTTGATTACGGATTGTAACTTTTCTTTAAATTCGTTGGCTTGTTTAATCTTATTATCTGTTAGAATGAGTCTGCTCCGATAAAGGACAACTTTGTGTCTATAAAATTCTATGCAAGCTCCTTGCTTTGTTAACTGTGTCTGGGTTGTGACAGCTCTGACAGTATATTCCTAGAGTCAGTATTTTCTGGGACAAACTAGAAGCTTATCTCTTCACCCACAGGTAGGCAAACTGCCCCTCTGGTATAAATATTTGACCCTTGAAGTGCACGTTCAGAGATCATGTAGAAAATGTTGGCCCAAGCTTTCCCCAGAAGATCCTGTGTCCACTCAAGTGTGCAGTACTGCTTGATAATGACCAGTCGTGGGCCCCAGGGTTCCCCAAAGCTGACCTGCCATGCAGAATTGTGTGCCAAGCTTGGGGTGGCCCAAGATTTCCTTCTTGATTCTGTCCTTCATTTTCTTATTTGTCTTTTTAAAAATTGAGATATAGTTCGTATACTATAAAGTTCATCCTTTTAGAGCACATGATTCAGTGTTGTTACGTATATTCACAAAACTTTGCAGCAGTTACCACTGTCTAATTCTGGAACTTTTCATCAACCCCAAAAGAAACCCCGTGCCCATTAAACAGTCATTCCCAATTCCCCACCCCTACCTCTAACTCCTGTCAACTACCCATCTGCTTTCTGTCTCTATGGTTTTGCCTGTTCTTAACATCTCATACAAATTAAATGCGACTTGTGGCATTTTGTATCTGACTTCTTGGACTTAGCATCATTTGTTCAAAGTCCATCCATGTAGCCACAGGTATCAATACTTCATTCCTTTTTCATGGCTGATAAATGGAAAAACAAAATGTGGAAAGCCTCCTTTTTGAGGCATACGAGTAGGTAGAACAAACCTGAGTTTCTAGAATTGGTAGAACAAGTCCTCATACAACCTGTGCCTTCTGTTTCAAGACCAGAACCCCATGTTCTCTCAGTTTTGCCATTTTCAGAGCGGAGCCCTTTTGTTTGCACACTGTGGCGATATGGCAGCTCAATTCCTCACCTCCATCCCAACTGGCTCTCATTGCTATTGAAAAGATCTGGTGGGGATGTATGTGGACCCTGTTCTCTGAACTCTGAGATGGCCTAAACTCCTCAAAAGGACTCATTTTCTCAGCCCAGCTCCAGCCCAGAGATGTGTCTTTGTAAGCAGAGAATAGGCTACTGAGGTTCCTGCCTATGGGTCAGTGTTCCCACAGAGCCCCAGGACAGAGCCATCAAGGTCAGAGCCAGTCCTGCCCTGAGAGAATGCTTGCTGTCCTGCCTCTACCTGCCACTCACCACCAAGCTGCTTTTCTGGTCTCACCACCTGTAAAAGTGAATTAATTGCTTGTCCTCAGTCCTATTTCTGGGGCTGGGTGTCATGTGTACTTATAACCACAAGAGGTCAATAGAGAGCTTGGCTGGACGTCGCCTTTGTCTCCTGGGGCTGACAGCAGCTGTTTCATTCCTCCGAATTATATTCATTCCACAATACTTAGGAAGCCCCTACTATGTCACTGCTGTGGGTGAGACTGGGTCACAGAGTTCACAGAATGACTCAGGCTACAGTATGTGCAATCTGAACTCTTTAAACAAGTAGCTTCCAAATACCACAATCTCATTCTTTTCTCCAAAGAGAGAAACTAGAGAAATGGAACCTCCTATGGTGAACATTATAAAGACCCCTAGACACGCTTAGGTCACTTTTATTATCCACAGCCTTGTCCCCTCCCTACAAAGCCACATGTCACAATGCTCTCCGTATCACATCATACCTAATTAGCTCTCCTGTGTTATTTCTGTGGCCCCAGAGATGCCGTATTATTGTGGAACATGAGTTTATCCATGGGCTCAAGATAAATTCTCCTGAGGCCCAAATATTGTGTATTGCAATATTTTCAAACGCAGGGGCCATGCATTTGTCATGTTTTATTCATATGTCAGTATTTGTGAGTACCGACTACTTGCCAAGCACTCTGTTAAATTATATATATATATATATACACACAATAATGAGTTAAAACAATCCTCACGCTCATGGAGTTTCTATCTGTGCCATGTGCAATGCTTGGTATATATTAGAAGCTTAGTCAATGTTTGCACCATTGTTTCTTTACACTTTCATTGTAATTATATTCAAGATGTGATAATGGTTTTAATTCTGGCCCACTCTAGTAAAATGCCTGCGTGGCAAAACACATTAATAGCACTTTCAGGGAGCTTCCAAGATTTGGCTGAAGGACATATATTTAATAGATTTAAATGTTAGCAAATCTTACTAAGAGGATTACCACGGGCAATTTCAAAAGATTATGATTTAGGGTTCCTAAGGGAGGTGAAGGAGCCTTAATATCAAAGGTAAAGACTTTTGCAATGCTTGCTACTGCTTTAACATACTGGAGATCCAATACCTGGCCAGTACGGATTGTAACTTTTCTTTAAATTAGGTGGCTTGTTTAATCTTATTTTCTGTTGGAATAGATCTACTCTGATAAAGTATAACTTCGGTCCATAATATTCTGCCCAAGTCTGGTTATCTTCTTAAGGAGTTTCACAGATGTAGGTGTTTTTTAACCTAGCCCTGAAAGAATGAGAAAATTTAATTTTTCCCTCATATTTCAACATATGTCACCCAGAAATTACCAGGTGAGCCAATATATACAATGAGGTAAAGCATTGGGTATTGTATAAAAACATATGAGTTTAAGCCTTTCCTATTCCATTTACTAAATGTGTAACCATGCTAAGAAGAAATATTTTACAGAAATATTGGAAGTACCAAATGAGGTGACTCATGGGGAAAATGTTTTAGAAAACGGCACATGTAGGTCTAAGATCTATCAGTCTCAAGAATCATTATCAGGGGGGCCTGGGTGGCACAGCGGTTAAGTGTCTGCCTTCGGCTCAGGGCGTGATCCCGGCGTTATGGGATTCAGCCCCACATCAGGCTCCTCCGCTATGAGCCTGCTTCTTCCTCTCCCACTCCCCCTGCTTGTGTTCCCTCTCTCGCTGGCTGTCTCTATCTCTGTCAAATAAATAAATAAATTCTTTATAAAAAAAGAATCATTATCAGATTAATTAATAAATTCAGTAAATATATACTGGGGACCTACTTTGCACTGGGTCCTGTGCTCTGTGCTAGGCACGTGGTAAACATTTCAACATCTTAAACTCTAGCGAGTAACAGTCTATTTGGGAAGCACTCCTATGAACAAACGAGGTAATCATGCATTGTCAGGGCTGTGATAGGCGAACACAGAGTATAGAGCATACCTGGCCAGGCCGACTTGTATAACAGCAAGGCAGGAAAATGTGATTGTTAAGAGCATGCTCATTTTTTTATAATACTTTTTTATTATGTTATGTTAGTCACCATACAGAATATCCTTCGTTTTTGATGTAGTGTTCCATGATTCATTACTTGTGTATAACACCCAGTGCTCCAGGCAATACGTGCCCTCCTTAATAACCATCACTGGCCTATCCCAATCCCCCATCCCCCTCCACTCTGAAGCCCCCAGTTTGTTTCCCAGAGTCCATGGTCTCTCATGGTTCATTTCCCCTTCTGTTTACCGCCCCCCTTCATTCTTCCCTTCCTTCTCCTACCGACCTTCCTATTTCTTATGTTCCACAGATGAATGAAACCATATAATTGTCTTTCTCTGCTTGACTTATTTCACTTAGCATAATCTCCTCCAGTCCCGT